>NC_084480.1:281525559-281780559 GCF_030035675.1 Rhineura floridana
AATTTTCATGACAGTGCACCATCCATCACTCTAACAAAGACCTTGATTATATGAATGCTCAGCGCCTGCCTGTCCCCTGCTCCCCCAAAACAGCATTTGAGGCTATGGAGTTGATCCAGGTTAGAAGCCTAGGAGCATGACTTGAAGTAGGCCTAAGAAAACAGTAACCCAGTCAGAGCCAGGAATCCAGAAGCCAGTGATTGGATCCAGGGTACAATGTGTGCCAACTAATTAAGTCAGGTTGCTCTGATGCTCAGCATGCATACACACACACTCGCGCGCACACACACACCTCCCAGCTGAAGTGAACACAAATAGAAAATGAGTTCTACATGTTGCATGTTATTGTATGTGGTGTCAGTCCAGGGAACGTAGGAGAGGATTAGACAAATTCATGGAAAAGAGAAGTCTGTCAACAGCTATTAGCCATCATGGCTAAATTGAATTTCCATGTTCTGAAGCAGTATGCCACTTGCTGAGGAGGAGGGCAACAGTGGGCAAAGGTTTGCCTTTATGCCTGGTTTCTGGGCTTCCTGAAAGCATCTAGCTTCCATTATTGGAAATAGGATTCTGAACCTTTAGGGTAATCCAGCAGGACTCTTATGTTCCTACGTTACAGAGGCAAAGATATGGATGAAGGAAGCAGCCAAACTTATTTTATGACCTAAATAACATGGCTTTAGAGTGTATTTTCCTGCTACTGCAGTTTTTATATTTTGTTATCCGGTTGGTCGATTGCTCACGCAATTGTGGTTTGTCAGTGCATGAGTAAAGCTTGAATGTCCCCTGAGCTCATGCATGTTTTCTTCCAACTCCTTCCCATCACATCCTCCCTAGTTTGAGGCAAACCATAATTTGCCGTTTCTTCCAAACTGATAAACTATGGATTGCATGAACCCAGGATTATAAACCAGGGTAAAAATGCCATTTCTAGAGCAAATAAACAACCCTCCGTGTCACAGAGTGGTAAGCGGCGGTAATGCAGCCAAAGCTCTGCTCACGGCCGGAGTTTGATTCCAACGGAAGGAGGAAGTCGAATCTCTGGTAAAAGGGGTTGAGGTCCTCAGCCTTCCATCCATCCGTGGTCAGTAAAACGAGTACCCGGCATATGCTGGGGGGTAAAGAAAGGCCGGGGAAGGAACTGGCAATCCCACTAAATATATACGGTCTGCCTAGTAAATGTCGCAAGACGTCACCCTAAGAGTTGAAAACGACTCCCCCTGTAAGTGCGGGGACACCTTTACCTTTACCTTTAGAGCAAATAAAACACATTTTGCCTCCAAGGAGCAACCGTTGTAAGGAATCACAGCATGCAAGGCTCATTCACACAGAACTGTATGATAATTTGGCATTACATTTGAACTACCCAGATATGTTTACCTATAAAGAATTGTTTGTCCTGGAGAAAAACACTTTTCAGATCAGAGTTAAAATTAATCAACTTTTTTCATTCCTATTACTGCTGGCAAACAAATCAGATAGAAGTTGTTAAGCTTTTATGTTTGTTTTCAGTATTGCTACCAACAAATACTCACAAATGAAAGGGAAACATAGGACTTTCATATCCTTATAATTAATTTGGGGTTACCTTTGCACCCCCAGGGTAATCTTATCCATGTGGTAAGCATTCCAGCAGTATTAGAGCATTTTCCCTAGCACTCTCACTAGCCCTTTAGTCCAAATTCTTCCCCACTCTTCCAAGAAGCATAAAAAAACCAACTGCTGAAAGTGGATAGTTGCACTGTCTTCAAGTCAATCCTGACTTATGGCTACCCTATGAATAGGGTTTTCATGGTAAGCGGTATTCAGAGGGGGGTTACCATTGCCTCCATCTGAGGCTAGTCTTCCCCAGCTGCCTAGGAACTGCTCAGCTTGCCACAGCTGCACAAGCCAGCCCCTTCCTTGCCCGCAACTGCCAGTGTCTTATTTATATAGGAGCTTATTTAGAGTGAAGCAAAAATGGCCTCCTTGCAATTTATGGGTGACAAAATTGGAGAAGACTTTGCCAAATACTCTGGAGTGGCAGTTAACACGTTCCAGCAGTTTTCCCTCAGAGTTTTGATTCACTTAATGTTGAATGAAACTCTGGGTCATATTAGTGGATGAAGGAAGCAACAGGCTAAAAGGGCACTGGAAGGAGTAGGGATCAAGCCCATGGTTTCCTTCAACAATATTAAAACAATATTAAACAATATTGAAACTGGACCTCAGTTGGAGCCAAAAATCACAGGTTATGAAATTCGGGGGACTTTTCATCAAATATTTTCCAGAGTGGTAGTGGTGAGAAATGACTAAAATTCTCCCAACAATTCAGAAGGAGCTTAAAATTTTCTGAGGAATTTAGGATCAACCCTAGGTTTATTGTGATATTGTGTGATTTTTTGAATGTTATTTGGTTATTTTCTATTATTAGCTAGGGACGGAAGGCTCTGTCAGTTTCACCTCTCTCAGTTTCCCATTTTTCCAGTCTTAAATTCAGTTCTCCACATTTCTGAAGCAGTTTGTAGGTTGTTGTTTTTTAAAAATCCTTACATAAATTCTCTAGCATTTTAGTGTGAATTTCTCCTAATAAACGCCGTTCTATGCAGCTTTGACTAATTTACACATTTTTGCAAGCAATTTCTCCTAATATAATGCAACTTTGTATGTTGTTTTCACAAATATATTCATTTTTATGCACATTTTCCCCTAATATATGCATTTTTGTGAACATTGGTTGGAGAACTACATCATAAAATTCGGATATGTGCAAACTTTGAAGGATGGCTGTGTTTCAGTTCTCATATTGTTTTGGAAAGTGCAAATTTGATAGATTTGGTTTTAAATGCAAACTGAACCAAACTTTCCTCCATACCTACAGAAAGATTAGGTGTAAATGTAATAAGTAAATAAAATAATAAACTTGCTGATAAATTGTTTGTCTTTGTTTAATCTTTTTATTATGCATACATTGTTATGTTATTACTACTGAGTAGGGATGGGATTCGCTGCATGGTTCTGATCTGCTTGCATTCCGACAGTCTGTCGTTTGATCCCAATCTGCCCTTCCCCCCCTTGCTCTCACACTTGCTAGTTCGATCTGTTGTGTGTATTTTTGGGTGATTCGATCTACAGTTTATTTTTTTCAGTGGCCAACATTTCGTAGTTATCAACATAGATACTTATGTAAATGACGACAGTATTTGACGTGGGTTTTTGGCAGTGGGAAAAACGGCATAATTTTTAGGTAGCTTATGTGAATGATCACAGTGTTCCATGTGGTTTTTTGGTGGCAGAAAAAACATTGCATAATTTTTAGGTAGCTTATGTGAATGATCACAGTAAAATGGGGGAGAAGTTAAAAAATTAATTTTTGCCAATTTGCAGCTGTGGCTGTGCTGATTACAGCCACGGCCTGCCACATGAAATTGATGCCGGTCTGAAAGGATGGTGAACTAGTGAATTCAGCTGGAATCTGGTGCCAGTGATTTAGTGGATATTCTCTCCCATCCCTCCTACTGAGGCCAGACCTTCTGAAAGGTCTGTAGCTGGCTCATAATGAAGCACTGAGTCTCCAGTTATGGCAGAATGACAAGATACAATTCTTTCATCACTCTATTTTTCTTTTTGTTTCAGTATGAACAGAACACACTACTCAGTCCGTTATCCAATGGAAACTGTCATGGTGAGTTTACCATTTAAGACATAAATACTAGATGGGCACTCAGATTTTCCATTTCATATTCCAGGAGCAGTATCAGCTGTTAAAGCTTGATCAAGGATATAATCTAACTCCCTGGTCCACATAGCTTCTCTTTGGCATGGTGGTGCATGAAGGGAGTGAAGTGTATGAGTGTATTGGAAGAAAGAAGGATGGAAACTTGCCTTTACTTCATTTAAAGTCTAAAATATGTTTTAAAAGTAATGCGTGGGAAAGTTGCCAAACATAGACGGACTAAATTTCCAGGTGTGCAAAACTTTGGAAATTACAGGAATGCATATATATGGCTCTGAGTAATTTACCTGCAGTTATGACACCTTTGTACTACCCAAGCTCCACATTGTGGCATTCTGCCTTCTTTGAGACCTTCGTGCTCACTCTTCAGCACACCAGTAGCAGAGGGCCACATTGCAGCTGAGGGTGTGTGCTGTGAATACATGACCCAGCATAGAAGTAAGAGCTTCCCATTACATGCAGGGTTTCTCATGACAGCAAGTGGAGATGCTAGATACTCGTGAATGGAGAGATAGTAATGGAAAAGGCAGCATGCTTGTGCCTGATGTGAACACATCCAGGCAAGGAGTTGATGGGATGTCACTTAGAGTCACCCAGAAAGCCAGAGAGGGAAATGCGTGAGTTCTATAGGAGGTACCTAAATCCCTGCCAATGAGGGGATAAAGGAGAAGCTTTCCTTATGCTTAGGTCAGCCACAGTGAACAAGATCAAAGGTGCTTTGACTGAAGCCCCAAATGCGCTAGAATCGACTCGTTTAGTTTGGCAGAACAGGTTGCCTCATAATGCTACCATGTTTGTTTGTACTAGGGATGGATGAATCTGTCAGTTTTTCATTTTTACAGTCTTCAGTTCTCTACATTTCGGCATCAAGTTGCATTTTTTTTTAAAAAAAGGCTCTTGCTAAATTTCATCAGCATTTTACTGCTTGCTTTTCCTGATATAACCATTTTTGCAACCACTTTCTCCTAAAATGGTGTGTTCCTTATGCTGTTTTCACCAGTATGTACATTTTTATGAATATTTATCCTAATACATTTTTGTACGCATTATTTGGCTGGAGAACTGACTTAAGAAGTGTGGAGTTTAAAGCTGTATTTCACTTTGTATATTGTTTTGGGAAGTGCAAATTAGATGGGTTAAAATGCGAACTGAACAGAATTCCCCCCCCCCAACCCTAGTTTGTGGCAACATTAATCTAGTCTATGTCTTCATTTAACTGAGATTCCAAATGTTTTGTTTTGTTGCGTGTGTGTCAGAAACAAAGAGGGGAAAAAGCACCAAGTGGTAGCTGAAACAGAAGGAGACAAGCTCTGGTGCTGTGTGGAAGATTTATTGCATGTTCTACACGTTTTGGAGAATATACCTCCTTCCTCAGGAGCTAAAAACAAACACATTTAATTGGACAGAATTAATATAGACACAACACTGCAGTCATTGCTCTGAACATACTTTTACAACAAACCAAAGATTACCTTTTTTATTACTTTTTTTTTATTACAAATGGTTGCTTCTGCAATCACATAGCATAAAATATTACTATGCCCTGACCTTTAGCTGGGTAAATAATCTAAGAATTGCCATGTTTCACAACTACATAGCCATTAGACACTCCTCCCCCCCCCAAAGAAGCCAAACATCACCCTGTCCTGACCTGTGGAGCTATATGGTTTCTTTACTCTGCCAAATTACCAATCAAAACATTGAAACATGTAGCAATCCTTTGCCAAAGCTCCACACAAAACACAATTATTAGGACATCAGACTCTTATACAAAATGCCAGATCTAAGCAGCTGGTACTTATCTCAGATATCTCCACCGTAGCTCCTGCAGTAGTGAAGTCCACTACTCCTGCTAACAGAGTCAATTACTGACATGTACTGTTATCAGAGACAGTAAGTAAATTCTCATACAATGCCTCATACTCCGTGTATTTATGTATACCGAGAGGAATATAAACCCCAATTTAACCCTGAGGGTGCCAAGCTTTTCAAAGAGATGATCTAAAACAACTCCCTCTTACTCAGCAGTTTGTCATTATCACCAGTCTTTTAATTGGCCCAAAATATGCTATCATTTGATTTGTGTTGTTCTTCTATAAAATGTTGGGGGGGAATTTAAAATATAAAGAATTTCTTAACTCACTAACAAAAGAAGCCATAGACATCCATGTCCAAAGATTGTATTTTGGGACAAACAAATATTGTGAACCCTGTATGATACTGGGTGGAAGGCCTGGATATAAATTTAATAAATATAAAAACCAATAAAAATATTAGGGGCTTTGTGACAACCTAGAGGCCTTGAAATGTCAACAGTGACCCACCCCCCCATTTAAGTAAATCAATTAACTACAAGGAAAAACAAATACCGGATAATTTTCTAAGCTTCTGATGTCCTCTCCCATAATTGCTGGTTTTTCATTATCTCTCTGTGGAAAAGATTTTCTTTTTCTCTTTGACATTTGTGAATTGTCTGTAGAGAGAATTCCATTAAAAAGCCTATCAGTTCTCTTAGGTCTATTTTTACTGCCTGGCTAGAGTTTACTTTCTTTCATATTAATTTCTTTTTGTCCCTTTGCATAACATTATGCATATACAATTAAATAAGCCAATAAGCCTCAAGAGCGGCAAACTTATAAAAGCACTGAATCTTTGACTATTTTTGAGAAAGTTTTAGTGCCAATGTAAACCCATACATTGTCAGCACCTAAGTCCCCTGAAGAATTTAAAATCTCTTTTAAATAGTCAAAATTATTTTGTTTAAACCATTTCATTTTGAATCTCCATCCTTTTATTCAATGCTTTGTAGTTTATAACTTTAAAGGTTAGTTCATATATATGTCCTTGATTTCTGACCTTCCTAAGAAGGCCAAAACCCATGTCTGATAGATCATTTCATAAGTGCACCTTCCAATATTTAACAGTAGAAAGCAAAATATGCTTGTGTTGCATAAGTCCCCATATTGGATTAGAGAGCAGATGCTGTGAATGTTTTTTTTGTTTTTTTTAGGTTTACAGGTTGCTAGCCTCTTCTGTGGAACATTTTTAGAAGCTGTGACTTCAATGTACATTTTTAGAAAACTTAAATTTTTATTAGGACCATCAACTTTTTAATGGTTACCCATCTGCTAATTGAATTGAGCAACTACTCAATTAAGTCTACATATTGGAAAGCATCTATGAAGGCATGTGTGTGTGTGTACACACACGCACAATCCTAGAAGGGATAGTTTCCATTAACAATGCAGTCACTTTCTTTAACTCAGATGGTAAGCGGTGACAGAAATTGAGTCAAAATGGGTCCACTGAGAAAAGGGAAGTATCAGCATGGCCTGGGGAAACCTGAGGTTTTCAGAAGTACTTGTTTGTTAAGGAACCTGCGTGTTGCAGAGGATTCTGAGTCATGCTGTATGCCAAGTGTGGGGTACCTTTGGTCCTCCAGAAGTTGCTGAACTACAACTTCCATCATCCTTGCTTTTGGCCATGTTTGCTGGGGCTGATGGAAATGGTAGTTCTAGAGGGCCAAATGTTCTCCATACCTGCTGTATATATTCAGTTCATGTGTGCCACTGGCCCATTGTCTGGTGAGAACTGAGAGGGAGTCCTAGGGCACATCCAGCATTCTTCTACAGCTGCAGATTGCAGGAGAAGACCAAAGGTGGTGGGCAAGTGGTCTTTTTTGATGTTCTTATTAAGGAACTCCATATAATGTTGGCATTAGAGGCTCCAGCAGCCTTGATGGTGTAGAGTGCCTAGCACCTTTTGGCAGTTTAGACTGGTATCCCAGTTGCAACCTTTTCTGGAGGTAGAAAAACTAGCTGCAGTGATCCATGCTTTGATAATCCTCCAAGCTGCCTTTGAAGATAGACCAGAAATTTCAGCTGGTAGCAAGAGTGTTAGCCAGGTTTTCTGAGCATATCACACTGGTCCTTTCACACATGCACTGGCTTCCTATTCATTTCCAAGCCTAATTTAAGGCAGTGCTATACTGAAGATTTCTCCCACTTTCTTTTTTTAAACCATTCCCTATCAATTAATGAAAGAAAAAAAGTGTATTTCAAATTTATCAAAGGGGAAAGGGAATTTCAATGACATTGTCGTGGGTGGGTGCAGGAGTTCTCCCCCCCATTCTTACCTTATTTTTAAGTTGGTTCAGGAGTGTCTGTGACTGTCTTTATTCTACAAATCATCTGGCCAGTAGTCAGTACTCTGCAGCCTTCCCAGCTGCTTGCACTTCAATTAAAGCCCAGAGGAAGGATCCATCATGAGATTACTCCTCCTATAGGGATTTTTCAGAACAGGAAGTGCAGACAGCCAGGGAGGCTGCAGAGTGCTGGAGAAATGTTTACTGGAAATTTTAAAAATGCACACAACAGCCTTTACCACCAAGCAACAATAATGCAACCTCAAAACCCTGACCGACTGAAATTCTAAAGTACCAAGAAAATAGAAAAATTGAAGGCTCTTTTGCAGAAAAAGAATACTTTGGAGGACAGATTTCAGCACAGCAATAATTCAAGGTGCTGGTTTTGACCTATAAAGCCTGGCACCTTATTACCTAATGTAGCACCTCCTCCTATGTGTACCTACCCTTATCCTAAGATCATACACAGAGGCCCTTCTCCATGTGCTCCCTCATTCAGAAGCTTGGAGAGTGGCCACAAGAGAGAGGGCCTTTTTGGTAATGGCCTCCTGGCTGTGGAATCTTCTCTCTAGAGAAGCCCACTAGGAACCCACATTGCGGTCTTTTTGGTGCCAGATTAAGACCTTTTGGTTCTCCTAGACCTCTAAAGATCTGTTTTTAAATCCTTGTGGTGCAGTTTGTGGTTTTAATGTATGTATCTGATGGTTGCTTGCACTTCAATTGGTTGCTTTAGTTCTGTGTTGTATACACCATTTTATTATACTGTTTTTTATTTAGGGTTTTATACTGGTTGCCTCCAGTTTATTGGTTTCTATTTTAGTATGCGGTTTATTTTTATGCTTGTATTCTCTTTTTATTGTATGGCGTCTAGAGATTTTATTTTATGAAGCATCTCATTAAAAAAAAGCTTCCAAGGATCCTCAGGATCTGCCCCACCCCTCCAAAAAAACCCACAGTTTGAAAACCACTGCAATATAACCAAGTGTGGCACTCATTGTTTGAAGGAAACACCCATCATAGTGATCCCCACTGTAAACATGGTCTGGTCGTATGGAAATTTCCACCTATTTTAGATGGATACTGCATCAGTGCCTGGAGATCTCAGAAGCCCATCTTGCTTTAATGAAAAAAATAATAACAAAACACCTTTTAACTTAACCATATAGGCGAACCATCGTTACAGCAACGGCCCAATGAAAGGCATTCCCTAATATTCGACTGCAGTGGCCTGACTTTCTTTGACTACACTGGCATCTCTATGCTTACTCAGGTATTTATGACTCACCACTTTCATTTTATTTTATCCACCCACCTATGTGTGAGCTCTGTGGATGAAACTCATGCTTGTTTCACAGTAAGTTCTAGCACGGAGACGGTTGGCATAAACAGTCCTTTACTTATCTAGGATAGCAGGTTTCTAGCAACTGGTATTGAGAAGCATACTGCTTCTGACGGTGGAGGCACAACATAACCATCATGGCTAATAGCCATTGATATAGCCTCCATGAATTTGGCTAAACCTCTTTTAAATCCATCCAAGTTGGTGACCATCGTTGACTCTTGTGGGAGCAAATGTGCTCTGTGAAGAAGTACTTTCTTTTGTCTCTCCAGAATCTTCCAACATTCAGCTTCATTGGATGTCCACAAGTTCAAGTGTTATGAGAGAGGGAGAAAAAATTCTGTCTATCTACTGGCTCCATGCTGTGCAGAATTTTATACACTCCTGTCATGTCTCCTCTTACTCACCTTTTCTCTAAAGTAAAAACTCCCAAATGCTGCAACGTTTCCTCATAAGAATCAATATGAATATTTACTGTGGATATTCCATGGACCACCTAAATGAAGCATATGGACCAACAACCGTTTGGGAACCCTGCAATAACTCATTTCGCCTTCCTTTCCAAGATTCATCAGAAGAAAGCAAATATACTGGTTTTGTATTAGATGAGTGAGATCTTTGCAGTGGGATAGGGACTGAACACTCAAACAAGCTGCTTCCTTGGGATCGAGTGGCAAGCAGCCTGTGTTAAAGAATTTTAGAAACGTTAACCTCTAATTCAGGGGTAACTGATGTGGTGTCCTCTAGATGTTGTTGGACTACAATTCTCATCATCTTTCTGTTGATGGTGGTGGTTCTTGCGTGACACAGCATACGTTACTTTGGAGTTAAGTTGAGCAAGAAACTTCTCAGATGCATTAGATCAGGTTAAGAGTCTTTATTAAGACATTAGGGCCAACAAGCTTAAGAGTAAATACATGTACAGTTTCTTCAGTCACCCCCCCCTTCTGGTACATCTCTCTCCAAAGGTAAACACAGAAGACAACCTCTCAGTTCAGAGGCAATATACAGAAGACACCCTCTCAGTTCAGAGGCAAAATACAGAAGACACAACTTACAGACTCTGTTAGAACTTTCCCAGTTGCTATCTAACGTTACCATGACTACCGCTGGCCTTGGATGTCTGCTCTCTCTCAGGCCAGGAGATAACAGTTACTTCTCCAAACTTGCAGGCTTTATGGAAAACAACTAGAGACAGTAATGCCTATGGGTCAACAGCCCAACACTTTCTTCATTGGCTGTGCTGCTGAGGCTGTTGGGAGATGGAGGTCAGCAACATCTGGGGCAGCAACACCTTGGTTGGTCCTGCTCTATCTCAGCCAGTGTGGTGTAGTGGTTATAGTGTTGGACTAGGACCTGGGAGACCAGGGTTCAAATCCTCAATCAGCCATGGTCACTGGGTGACCTTGGGCTCGTCACTGCCTAATTAACCTGACAGGGTTGTTGTGGGGATTAAATGAAGATGGGGAGAACCGTGTACACCACCTTGAGCTCCTTGGAGAAAAGGTGGGATAGAAAGTCAATAAATAAATAATAAATAATCACTTTCTGCTGGTTAGAAAATACACATTTGTATTTGGAAAAAATGCAGAATTTGGCCAATATAAGTTTAATACTTTGAAACCAAATTAATATTTTGACCAGCGTAGATTTAATATCTGAGTTAGCAAAAACTGATTAAGCCTCACGTGAAAACATTGTTAGCATTAAGACCCTTTCTTCACCATGTGACATAGTGAAGTGTATTTGAGCTTGGCTTATGATATATGTGCCACATCCTAAGGACAGAGTACAGGAAACAAATCAAACATATATTCTAGTCCATGTACTATTTGCGTTCGTGTTATTGGCCAAAATAAGTACAGACTAGATGAAGCCACGTAAACACTGAATACCAGTTGCAAGAGCTTCAACAGTTGTGCCTTTGCCTGCTCCCTTCCTGGAGGCATCTGGCTGGCCTTTGAGGGCAACAGGAGGCTGGACTAGATGGACCTTAAGATAAGAAGAACCCGCCTGGATCAGACCAGTGCTCACCCTTATAATGTGGTATTGAGCTTTACCATTCCATACCACAAAACCTTAATAGTGCTCCGCTTTGACGGATGTTTATATTGTGGAACAGTGCCCTCTGCTGGCCTCTTGCAACACAGCATGTACATTTTTTTGCTAAATATTACTTACTGTTTCTTACTGAATGGCATCTTTCCTGAGGTTGGGGGGAGCAATGGCAGTAGGCCTTGATTATTTGGACAGGTTAATTCATGTGAAATAAAAACACCAACAACAACCAGGTGTAAAAATCTAAATGAGAGAAGAGGGTGGGGGAATAGCGAATGTGATCATTCAAGCTCTTTAGTAAGGTATTTTAAACATTTGCACTCTTTTAGATCTACATGGAATCTAAAAAAAGAAATATTGATGTTTTGCTGGCAAATTGCAAAGGCAAGTATCTTTTCAGTGAGTATAACTTTTAAATGCTAACATTTCTAGATGTCATGCTCCCTTTTAAAATGCACACGTGCATGTCTTATTGCAGCTTCTTTGATAAAGGCGTTGAAGCTCAGTGGAAAGCTAGAATCTGAAAGTTCCATCTTTTTTGAGTCGGTGTCTTCAGCTGTTGGTGCCATTCAATTTAACAGGGTGAGTCTCACTGCATGAGGACAGGAGAAGATAAGAGAGCTGTCATTTTTTTTCTGTCTCTCTCCAAAGAGGCCAATCAGATGTCTGAGGGAAATTCACAAACAGGAAGAGATGGTTGTGTCTGTACCTCGTTCTTCAGCATCCAGCAGTCAGGAATTTTACTCAGTCTCAATACAGAGGCCATATTTCTGGCACTTGCTGTTCATCACCTCTGGTGGTTATTCTCTTTCTATGTGTTATAAATGGCCAATCACAATGACCTATAGCAATGAAGTTCATAGGTGAATTATGGGTTATGTGATAAAGTATTTCCTTTTGTTTTTCTTACCTGCTAATTTCACTGGATGACCTGAGATCTTATGTGCTGAGAAAGGTGAGTCATGTTTTTCCTATTCATGCTGTGCATGGCAGTCATAGTCTTATAAACCATACTAGGGGGTAGCCAAGGTGCCCTCCAGATGTTGCTGGACTGCAATTCCCATCATTCCTGACCTTTGGTAATACTGGCTGGGGCTCATGGGAGTTGCAGTCAACAAACATCTACAGGGCACAATGTTGGCTAACCCTACCCTATATCATACAGCCCTTAAAGACATATGGTAAGCGCTTTAGCTCAGTGGTAGAGCATCAGCCTTGCATGCAGAAGGTCCCAGGGTCAATCCCTGGCATCTCCAGGTAGGAATGGGAATGCCCTCTGCCTGAAACCCTGGAGAGCCACTGCTAATCAGTGTAAACAACACTGAGCTAGATGGCCGATGGCCTGACTTGATCTATAAGGCAGCTTCCTAGGTTCTTTCCCCCCCTCTAAGCTAAACAACCCCATGATATGCTTATTTACTTATGGTAGCCATTTTGTTACAAAAATCAGGGCACACATGTGTTTGTGTAATAATAATAGCGGCAACAACAGAAAAAGCCACAACAGTTTGGACATCTGGGCTGATGGGTAGTTGGGAGCAACAATATTCTGCAGCAGTGATGGCCACCTGCTGTGGTGGCATTGTCCATCCCTGCTGCTGTTCATTAATGGCTGCATACACCTGCCTAACATTAAGTCCAGCCTTACCCTTGCAGCCTCTGTTAGGATGGGATTACACAGTACAACTCAGGGGTATTTGGGCAGGAACCAATTTTATTATATAAACTGTGTTTCCACATTCCTACTTTCAAAGGGCACAGACTGCGTTATAATGTAAGGTCCAGTAAGCCTCTTCACTGTAACTGTTATTAAACCCAATATACAGGCAGCTCATGGACTTTGGGCTCTTGATTGTTTTGTGCATGACTACAGCGTTAGCCAGGGCCCAAGACAGAGTCACCTCCATGACATGATAAAGTTAAACTAGTCAATCAGCTGTTGTTTTCTGTTTCTTCCCCCTTCTCCGTTATCATGAACAGGCCCATTCTGCTAATTGAATTCAAACAGAAAAGCCACCTTTTCCACCAAGATTGCTTTAGGCTGATTGACTTGAACTAAGGAAAACTGGTGGTATTAGTTGAGCTAGAATGCCAAATGGAAGAAATACAGTGAATTTATTTATTTACTCACCCTTCATCATAAGATCCTAGAATGGTTTTTCATGGAATACACAATGATAGAAACAGATACAACCAGAACAATTATAAAACATGGAAAACCATTGCAAATGGATCAGATTTACCTACTGGAAACTTAAGGCACTTTGATTCTGTTTTTACGTATTTACAGGACTACCAGGTTTTTGTTGGGGGGGGGGATACCTCACTCCCAGCTGGAGCTGATGGGAGTCCAACAACATCTGAAGGGCCTGTTGGCTACATCAGGCTACTGTGTTTAATGTCGATTTTATGAGATAAATGAAAACATCTCCACAGGCCTGGCACCAGAGGGCACTGGCCAAGGGCCTTTGTGGCCCTAAAGGGGCCCTCCTTAGCTCCTTAGGCTGGGAGGGTGGAGCTCCTGCTCCACAATCCGCGACAGCATCGGGTTGTGAGGCGAATCATAGCTAGTGACCCGACACTGCCACAGACCATAGAGTGGGAGCTCCACCCTCCCAGGCAACACTCCACCAATACAGGTGGTACATAATTAGGCCTGCCTGCCCCACCTACCTCCCACGTTGCTGCATCAGTGTGTTGTATGCACATGCCTCCCATCACCAAAGATGGCAGTGGGGGCATCCCTAAGGACTTGATGTCCCTGACGCCATCTTGGGTGATGGTAGGCATGCACACACAGCATGCTGACACAGCAACATGTGAGGTGGGGCGGTGGGTCTATTTAAGCCCATGTTGCCTGCATCAGGCTGGAGTGCTGTGGAGCATGGCGACTTGGGCCCGGGACAGTCTAGTGCCCGAGAGCCTGTGTGGGCTGCTCCTCTCCTTGTTAACCCTTAACAAGCCCAATCATACTTGGCGCCAGCCCTGCATCTTCTTCACCATGAAGCCCTCTGGGTGACCTTAAAGAAGTTAGTACCTCTCAGCTTAACACTCCCATAAGGTAACTCCAGATGTGCATTGTTACTAGATTGAACTTATAGCATACTTACTACTTCTTGCTTTTATCCAAAAAAGGGGGCATAACACAGAGGTGGAGCACATGTTTTGCATGTGGATGGTTCCAAGTTCAACCCTTAGCATCCCCAGCATGTAGCAAGGCTCAAGATGGCCTTTACCTGAGATCCTTGAGAGCCACAGCCAACCAGAAAGTACAACACTGGACTAGATGGATCAGTGGTTTGGCTCAGGGTACAGCATCTTCATATATGCCCCCTCCTGATTTACCAGAAGTGGTGGTCCTGTGCATTTTGGTGCTTTTGTTATACTATGATAATCTGCTTATTACAGCAGTATATGTGCCTCCATATCATTGTTTTGGATCACGACCAAGGAGCTTTAGTTCTGGATGTCTTCATGGGTCTATTTTTAATGTTAAATGCTTGGGTTTTTGATGACTTGCATGCTAATGCAATTACTCTATGAAACATGTTCTTGAAATAGATACCTGTAAGGTAAAATGCCTTTGTTTCTTCAATTTTAGAATTTCTGCAAGCTTAATGAACTCACTGAGGTCTGATGCTAGCCTGATATGGATATATCGAACTGCGCACCTGCAGAAGGAACTATACCAGTGTTTCTTCAGTTCTTCAAACATGGGATTTTGTCAGCGATAATTTGTATGCCAAATCTATTTAACAAACCCAACAGCAACAGTGCTTACTGTCAATTGTTCCTGAAGGTTTCTCTCTGAGTTGCCATCAATGACAGATTTTTCAAAAAAAATTAACCTGGACTGTTCTTTGATGGCTACATATTTTTGTATGCATTTAGATAAAAAAATATTAGAAAGCAATTTAGGATACTACAGTAATGTATATTGTTTTAACTCATGTCTATTGTAACTTAGTTGTATCATTTTGTGCACAAGAAAGTACAGTGTTACAGAATTTTTGTAGTGTAATTGATGGTATCTAATCCAGGATCTATAGCTTGTTACATGGAACCACAAACTGTGATATAATACAATTTTTGTTAACTATCCAGGGCACCCAGTAGAACAATCATACCATGCCCCCTTCATGTTCTGTCAAAACCACCAAGGTCAATGGTTGTTTCGAGTGGTCCTTATGCTCTGCACTGTCTTATATAGCTTCCTATGAATTTAAAAGATTGTTTCCAGTCATGATCATAGCCTTTTGCTTCCTCTTCCATTATGAAAAGGATTAGCATTTGTTACTAAAATCCTCAGGTTTGACCTAGGCTGATGTGTATGTAAACAGATAGCTCCAATGAATTCAGCTGAATGGTGCTCCTAATGTACAGTGGTCTGGAGGGTCTTGTAAGAGAGCCTTCGTGTCACATTTTACAGGGAAGAACTTGCGTTCACATGCAAATATGACTATATTTGCATAAAGAGAAGCCCAGCGTGCAGCTGCAGATCTACTGTAAGTGTTCAGACACATTCTGCATATACAAAGGAAAGTGTTGACGGTAATGCTAAACCATAATTCTGTTACAAGACCATAATTTAGCATTACGCACACAAGCCTCAGGCTCATGCCCTCCACCATCTTCCTTCAGTGCAACAACAAGAGATCGGAAGCATCCGCATCTGTTTTAAATTAACTGCACTTTATCATTTTGTCCAAATTGGGACAAACTGCAGTTAGTGTAAACTATGGCTTGTCTAAGCAAGCAAGAATCAAACAGTAGTTTCTGATCCTAGCTTCTTTGGATGAACCATAGTTAAAACTAACCACAGTTCATAGTTCAGACAAAGCAACAAACTGTGGATAGTTTTAAACCATTGGTCTTCTCCTCATGGCCATGTTGAAGAGGGAGAAGGGAGATTAATGCAGGTTTCATGTATATAATGCTAAATTATGATTTCACATTACATCAGAACCGTCAAAAGAAGATTCTGCATAGAGAAGCAGATATGCACATTCAAGTGCAGCAGTATAACCATGGCTTAGACCAGACTTCTCCTATCTAGTGCCCTCCAGATGTTCCTGGAATACAACTCCCATCATCCATGACCATTGGCCATGCTGGCTGAGACTGATGTGGGGTGGAGTCCAACAATGTTTGGAAGGCATCAAGTTGAGGAAGGCTGCTTTATACATTTTGACCAATTTCATTATTATAAATACTGGATTTTGATCTACACCGTCACACATAAAACTGAACTTTATTTCTTCATACTAGTAAGGGAGGTGAGAATTAATTAGTAAACCAAAAGTGCGCAATACTATCTCCCCCCTGCCCCTGCTGCCAGGTTTCTTGCATATCTGCTTACATGTTTTCTAATGATACTAGGGGGAGAAAATGCAACATAACATTTTCTGCAACTTTTTTGCCATCACTGAGCAATGATTTAAAAATTGCATCCACTTGTATCTTCATTCAGCCAAATCTGATTGGCTGAATCCTGGCTGAGGGGGATCACTCATGTGACTCTCTGAACAGGAAGAGAGTGGGGGAGAAATGAAAACCAAAGAGGCTGCAGGCACCTAGCAAATTCAATACTTTGAGGATTTTCACCAAAATCGCTAGTTTCACATCTAAAAATCAAAGATGAATATGAGGCACCACCTAAAAGTTGATGTTCAGCAGCAATGTACCTAAAATCTGTATTCCCTGGTTTGGTGGAAATATGATTTGGATGACTCAGTGCTGACCTCTAAACCAAGTCTGGCATTGCAGGCCTGGTTAAAATGTGAAGCCCCCCTCCCATAAAAGCTTAAATCCTCCTTTTCTGGTTCCTCCCATCCACCCTCCTCCCAACTCCTTCACTTACCTTACTCTGGTGGTAGAGGAATGGAGGGTAATCTCTGTCTCTCCCTTCTATGACACCAGCTGCACTGGTATGGCACTGCACCAGGTGCGAGAATACTACACTGGAAATGTAGCTTCCCTAGTAATGTGTCAGCAATGAAGCTAGATGGGTGGGAGACAGGAAGGTAACGTGGGAAACCATGTGGTTCAGTGGAAGGAGGGAGGAGAGGCTGGATGGCTTATTGAAGGGAATGGGGTAATGGGCTGTGAACACACTAGTGTTTTCATTAGCCACACTTGGAGGGGAAATGGGTTGATCCGCCAATCAGTTGTGAAATCTCTTTGAAGCCAAATTTAAACAAAAAACAAGCTGCTCCCACCAGGTTTTACAGCAAAAAGGGGCGGTGTTTGACTAGTGTCATGTGCCCCATTTTCAGAAGACAGCGGTGGGGATGCGCTGGAACTGGCAGAATTGTGAGTGTGTTTCTATGCATGATCTAGCGCTGTAATGCCCCTGATGTGACATAGTGGGTTATGACAGGGTTGAAATAGGGCTCAGAATAAACTGAGCTATATTAAGTTTGAAAACTAATTCGGTTTCCTTCCCATCTCCCGCAATCCAAGTCCAGTTCAAAGGATAGACTTGAGGAGTGCTTCCTATCCCTACTATTTGCGGGTTGTATTCAGTGGTTGCTTTGGACTTCTGGGAAGAGCGTCCACTTGTGCAAATGGAGGCACCCTGATTTTTTTGCCAATCCCCCTACTGCAGCCACCTATGCCATGTCCCGGACAATTCCAACGGTTCCCTCAAGCATCAGGAATAGCATTTTGAAGGGCTGCAATGGATAAGAGGGATCAGCAAAAATGGTGTGCCTTGTCTGGCACAAGCAGAAGTACTTTACACTACCACAGAGTCACCAGTGAATACAGCCTTGTGTCATTAAGTTCAAATGCCAAAATGATTATCTGTAAGTAAGCACACTGAAAACAATTGTGGTTTTCTTCTGAGTGAACATGCATAGGATTAGCAAAGTGATGGTAACTGGAAAGATTGGCACCTTAGTGTTAAAAGATTTTTACCATGTAGCCACTGTAACAGCAGGTTTTGCAGTGGAGCACAAGCATAAGTTTTAGTTTGTCACAATCTCCTAAACCTTAGAATATTGTAACCAACCAAAGCTCCCCCCCCACGCTCCGCTGTAGGACTGCAGTTATTTGAAAACTATTTTTACCCTGGATTTCTTTCCCTGGTGTCACGAAAGGAGAGCAGAATTGCCATTGTTTTGAATACATTTTGATTATTAATGTTTTGCACATCTCTAGTTTGAGCAGAGTTTTTCCAACCAGGTGAATAACAGTTTATTGAAACTGTTTCTAATCCAATGCATGTAAGTCAGACAATTGTTATATTAAGTGGGGTTGCCATCTTTTTAGCTTGCTAATTACAGACAATTGAAACAACAACAAAGTTTTGGCAAAGTAAGGAGATTAAGAAATTTATTGCCACCTAAGGATGGAAGGATCTGTCAGTGTAGGTCCTCTCGGCCTCTCATTTTTCCAATCTTAAACTCACTTTGCATTTCTGCAGCAATTTGCATTTTTTTTAAAAAAAAATCCTCATGAATATTCTTCAGCATTTTAGTGCAAATTGCTCCTACTAAACAAGTTTTATGTAATCTGACTACACCTTTTTGCTAACAATATCTCCTAATATACTACATTTGTGTATGTTATTTTCACTAATATATTCATTTTTATGCACTTTCCCCTCTCATATACGCATTTTTGTAAACGTTGGTTGGTTGGAGAACTGCACTGCAAAATTTGGATATGTGTGAATTTTGAAGGATGGCTGCATTTTGGTTCTAACACTGTTTCGGAAAGTGGAAATTTGACAGATTCGATTTTAAATGCGAACTGAGTGGAATTTTCTTCCATCCCTATTGCCACCATAATATAATTAATATCTAGCCACATTGTTTTAATTACTCCACTTATTAAATATAAAGATACATTTTTCTGTTTGGTACATTGAATTGTAGTGATATGAGGTCAATAGAGATGTAGATTGTACTGTATAGATAGGAGATATATTGAAAGTGTAGGATATTCAAAACCTGACACTCGTTTGTAGTGGATATTTCAACCCTTCTGCATGCTGGCATTGCAAGTCTGGGACATGTATCCACAAAATGGGTATTTTTTTAAATTGCAAAACTGACATAAATCATTGTAGGGCATTGCATTCCCCTCATTATCAGTAGTTGTTTTCTAAGTACTGTACTAAAGATCAGAATAATTCTTGCATGTCACATTTCATAATTTCCTTAACTGTGCATCATCTGCATTCAAAAGCCATATAAAATTAATGCAGATCTGAACCACTATTACACATTGCATGGACAACTGGCTTTTCATAAAACAGATGTGCAGTGGACACTTGTCTGAAACAGCCAATACACAATTTTAGCTTCAAGGGCTGATATTCATAGCATCTCTTTCAAAGTGGTGAATTCAGCACTCATGCAAAATTTATTCCCTCCTCACCCCCAAAAAGGAATGAAATGCATCTATAACAATATTTTTACTCATTATGGATTTAGGTCTCAAAAAAGAAGAAGAAACAATCCATAGCAATTCTGAACGGCTGGCAATCCTTTATTAAAATTACACCGTTCCCAAACTTTTGTAGAATATAAAAACATGTTAGATGGATAATTCTGCAATGTGCAGTGTTGCCATTTTCTGCTGCTTGCACTTATTGTGGTTACGATTTGTTTGTTTGCAAAGAATGCCGGAGACCTGCTCTCTGCCCAGACAGCTCCAAGCAATCACACTTAAATAATTGCCTCATGTTATGTTGGATTATTCCGGTTGTTTACTATGATGTCTGCAGAACATTGGGTTCATTTTCTAAATTGGCGTATCTATGAAGCAATAAGTTTGAAGCAGTCAATTAAATTACACATTTATAATATATATATATTAAAAAACAGGACAATTGTTGGGTCTCAATCTGTGACAACTTTTCTTCTTTGACTCTGTGGAGAAGAGGACCTTAATTGGAGTAGAAGATAACATGTGAAAGGGGCTAAGGCGGGGGGGGCTAACCCGTAGCCCTCCTGATGGTGCTGAACTACAACTCCCACCATCTGTTGCAATTGGCCATGTTGGTTAGGGATGAAGGGAGTTAGAAGTCCAAAAACAACTGAAGGGGCAAAGGGCTAAAGCAAGAATCAAGCCATCCTCTCTGAGACAATCAGGCAACAAAACCAGCTGGCTTTGAGAGATGAGTGTGAATGCATGTGCCCATGTTTGGATGTGCAGGAACCACTTATTGTATGCCATTATGACTTGTGGGAATAAAATACAGCTGTTATGGAGTAAACTAATATGCGATGTTTCACATGAGAATGACAATGGGCATCTCTCTCACACATACACTCACACAGAGGGCAAGTGAGCTTGTAGGAATCCACTTGAAAATAACCACTTTTTAATGTATGATTACCTTTGAATCCATAGAGAACAATGTAGCTGATGTGGGTTCTCTCACCTTATGCATATTTTTACAGTGTTCATTTTTATTAAACATGATATACCAAAAGTTGGTGAACTCAGCAAAGCAATAACTCAGTATTTGGATTTTGGAGGGGTCTGGCACTTTAAAGAAGATAAAGCGGTGTGTCCTACTACCAACAGCAGCAAATGCACAGGAACACCCACAGTTCTATCTAAAGAGAAGAAGAAAAAACCCACCATACACCAGGGGCCTCGTTCATTACTTTTTCTACTGTGTTAAAAAAAACAACCATCTTTAGTTTACATTATTTAGTTTACATTGGCTTTTATGAATCTTGTTATTATGGAACCCATTATTCTAAATCCTATTGGTAATCCTGCAAAGTAGCCACAAAACATATGCTGGTGCCACTTCCTGTTCTTACAAGCTGTGTGCAGGGCCAGCTCAAGGCATTTTGCTGCCAGCCCTGCATTGTACCCAAGGTGCATAGGGTTGTGTCCAGCTACGTTTTACTCAGAGTAGAACTACTGAAATTAATTCATCTAAGTTAGTCATGTTCATTCATTTCAGCGGGTCTGCTCTGAGCAGGAATAGCATTGGATCCAACTCATGGTACTCAAAGCCAGCCATGTTATTTTTGACATAGGAGAATAAGGAGCTGCCTGACACAGAGTCCAAACATGTAGTTCATCTAGCTCAGTATTGTCAATACTGACTGGCAGTAGCATCCCAAATCAGCTTCCTAATGACAGAGCTGACTCTGTGGGCCTGTGTGGACTGACTGGGACAGGCGTGAACTGGGGCACCTCATGCATTTGGGCTGGTGTGTCAAAATCAGGACCTGGTGATGCCCTCAGTTCCAAAGTCTCTTAAAAGGTTATGAAAAACAAGTAGAGAGGAAGAAACTGAGAGCCCACAATCCATCTAATAATCTCTGTGAGAGAAAACTCACTGCCATACATCAAGCACCTCATTCGTTATTGCTCGGGGTCTCATAAATACTTTCAGCAGTTTTGGAAATCAACCACACAGACTGTACAAGCCTGCACAGTTGCAACCCCAGTTCTTACAAGCTCTGCGTGCAGGGCCAGTTCAAACACACACACACACACACACAGCCAATATAGTATTAAAGAAACTTGGTGAAAATGATAAATTAGACATAAATATGTAATAAGAGAGACTGGTTAAGTTCATTGCTATGCAAATTAAATGTCCCTAATGTTCATCCTGTGCCTTTCCTTTTAAAGGTTATTTCCCCCTGAATCCCTGTATTAAGTGTTGAAAAGTCTGGCTGTAGGTACCTTGCTATAATTTATTGAACGCTGGGACCGAGCTGGATGGTATAAATCTACCATGTAAGAGACCTTCCTTGTTTAATGAAAATCTTAATGTGCCAAAAAGCATTTGTGAAGATAGTTTGACATTTACTAGCTAGCAAAATATACTAATGAGTTGTTTTGAAAAGAATGCCCTTCGCAGGAGGGATACTTCCCTCTGTCTACCAATAATAATAAATGTTTCTCAATATGTAAGTGCGATTCCAGACTGGATGTGAAATGATGCTT
Organism: Rhineura floridana; assembly: GCF_030035675.1. NCBI lineage: Eukaryota > Metazoa > Chordata > Lepidosauria > Squamata > Rhineuridae > Rhineura > Rhineura floridana. Next base: position 281,547,745 of record NC_084480.1, read on the forward strand.
TCATCCTTCTGATGGGTTTTAGCAAGCATCGGACATTCTGCTCATTTCTGTATGTTTAACAATGCATTTCATTTGTTTTTATTTTGTTATTAGCATATGTAACAATACATTTATATGAAAATAAACTGGAATGTGAGATACTTTCCATGCTGATGGAGGAATTGTTTTCTCTTTCACTGCACTGTGCTAACGTTTTTAATGTTCTCTTCTCACCTGTCCTCACTTTTTCAACCTGAGATGATAAATATTTAGTGGTGTTACAATATAAAAAGAGCCACATTTCGTTAGCCTGTCATATTTTGTTAGGGATTGGGGGAATATTCGCTAAATCAGATTTATTGCCAGATTTTGACATAATCTGACAATCCACATTGTTTTTGGACTGGCACTGATTTCTTGCGGCAAGTCACAGCTGTCATTGGCAGCTTTTTTAAAAATCCACTCCGAATTTTAGGTTATTGTCTTTGTAATCAGCTTTCCTCTAAGCTGTTGCATTCTTAACTCAGTGGAACAAGTGCCTACAGCAAAAACATTTTCATTAGCATTCTCTTTAGCAATTATGTTTATTTTTTTTCTGCTGGGAAACCCCCTCTGCAAATCGACAATTGTTCAAACATTTGGAAACAAAAAATGGTGGATCGGTACTGAAAGCCAGACTGTCAGAATTCAAGAACTGGAACCAGCTACCAAACCCCATCCCTATTTTTTATATAAGCATTTCTTCTACTACTTGTCACCCCCCCAAAAAATATATATATATGCTGAATCTCAGCGTGGTTTTAAGAATATAGTTCACATGGGACGATAGAGGCCTAGTTTTGAGTATAATGCTACACTATGGTTTATTATTATGTATGAACTCTGCCCAGCAGCTTAACTGTGGTTTGTTTACTACCAACAAAACATGGTCCGAAGGCATGATTTGTTGTTGGCTTATGAATTTTGGTTTGTTTTAACTATGGCTTGGCATTATGTGTGAACCCAGCACCCATCCTTAACCATGGTCTATTTGACCATCCCATCCCAGATGTTCACCACACTATAAAGCAATAGCATAGTGGTAAATTTAGAAGTCCAAGGTCCCTTCATGAGCCACCAGGATTGGCCTCACAGGCCAAATTTGACAGGTCACTGGGGCACCCACCTGTCAATCACATGGCATCATTATCCAATCCACTTATCAAAAACCCCTGTAGGGGGTTCCCAAGCCACAATATCCTGCTGGCAATCAGGTGCTTGGAAATTGCTGCACAAGGGGCATTGCTAGCCCTGTGCTCAGTGCTTTCCAAAGCACCAAACATAGAGCTAGCAAGACAACGAAGCTGGTATTTTATAGGCATCGCTGCCTGCAAGAAAGTTACCTCTCACAGCTGATCTGCAAAAAGCAGGTTTCTTCCCCTGCATTTTGCATATCAGCTGAGAGAAGGACTTCTCTCTCGCACATGATGCCTATAAAATACAAGGGGCATTGCTTGGCAAGTGTTTCTCCTTGCACAGACTCACTGCAGCCAAAACATGGTGCATGGGGAGAGAGAGGGCTAAGAAGAGTAGGTGGAGGGTGAGGTGAGGTGGCATTTCCTCACAAAGAAGAGGACAAAGGAAGGCTGCCTGTAAAATACAAGGGGAATTGATTATAAAGCACAATCTGGAAAAAAGGGGGAGTCTCATGGAGGGTGGGGGAAGACAGAAAGAGCAAAGGGCTAAGAAGAATGAGGCTGCCTGTATTTTACAAGGGGAAGAAACCTGCTTTCTGTAGATCAACTGTGAGAAGAAGTTCTGTCTTGGCAAGCAGGGCTGTGGAGTCGGTACGCCAGGCTTCAACTCCGACTCCGACTCCGACTCCTTCATAAATGGCAAATGTATATTAACTAGTAATAACAAATTTACTGTAGTAAAATGGTAGCACAAGGCATTTCATCACCACCACGTGAATCCAGAGCTTGGAAAAGTTACTTTTTTGAACTACAACTCCCACGAGCCCAATCCCAATCCCAAATTGCAAGGAGATTCATACTGCCTGCTGATTAGCTGTATATAGTTTCTCACTCCGCTCTAGCACAGATCTCACTAGATCCCACTGCTAGGCAGCACCACCAGTCACATCCTGTAACCAATACTCCCAGAGACTTTGCCTGAGTCTCTCTATAGCTGGTTACTTTGTGACTGAGTGCTTATGCTGTTCCCAACCCCTTTGTATCTTTATATATAAAACATGCAACTCTGGGTTGCTCTGGATACTTGACTTGTTACAATATCTCCATTCACCGCTGCCACCATTAGATACAGTTTCTGTTCAGCCCTGGTAATTACCTTGCCCTCCCTTCTGGTCTGTATATTCCCCCAGCCAAGGATCAGGCCTTTGGTAAACCAAATAAGTATTCCCTAATAGGCAAAAAACCTTGCGGTTTAAGAATGTATCTATAGCCCACAGATATTTCTACCAAACTTTAAAAAGCAGGGAAATTGGGCAGCTATAGTGAATGCACCAGGGGAGCAGGAGACCTGAACTCCTCTCTGAGATATTGGACTGCCCTACAAAGTTGTCAAAATGCAAACACAATTTGGCTTGATCTTTCACAGTCCAATCCACTTCCTTTGTAGCTTGGATGAATTTGGTAACATGTGCCTCTGAGCATATGGTGAGTGGTGGCAACACCTGCCATCTCCAAAGATGGAGAATTATATTTTTGTATGTTTGTTGGTGTTCTTCTTACTTTGCTTCTTTCCTGTGTTACTAATGTTTCTACAGAGAATCTAAACTAGAAAATTTTATTTCCCTCATTATTCATCCTAGAAATCTGTGTCAAACTTATTTTTATTAATTTCAAAGCCTTTTTATTGGTCAATGTCATATGATGGTGAAGAGAGCCTTTTTTGTTTCAAACTGGAGGTTATGGTCTATTTCTATTTTGGGTGCATTAACAGTTGGACCTGAAACTGCAGTTTAATGTAAAATCAGACTGACTACGATATGCTGCTACTTTCGCAATGACTCTAGCTGTTGGAAAAAAGAGGATGCATGTTTTCAGCCTGCTATGTTTAAACCACTTTATTTAAGGCAAGGTGTTCACGATCAATTAAAAACATAGAGCACACCTAGAATTTTACTAGAATATATTTCACCTCCCACTGTTTTATCTTGTGCAAATTGAAACACTTCTGAGGTCCACTGGAGTCTATTTTGCAGAAGTCAGTGCCATTATCCCACAATTATGTTTGAAGTTTTTTTAGTATAAATTTTGCAAAGTGTTGCAGTACTTCACATATTCATAGAAACGAAAGCAAAAGAAAATGATTTCCTATAGAAAACTTCACTAAAATTGCAAAGTAATATATATTTATATTACATATTTAAAGTGACCATCTGAACTATATCAACTGTCTTAATAATGTAGCTTCCTCCCGGCTAAAACAAGATCAGCACAGGACATATCTTCTTTCTATTATTTGGGCTGATTACAGGTGTTGCCACCACTCACCATATGCTCAGAGGCACATGTTACCAAATTCATCCTATTAGGGAATTTCCCTGCTTTTTAATCCGGGAGGTAAGACATGGGATCCTGTGCAAGTTTGCTGAGAATGGATTGATCATTTGCATGCTTATTGAGTTAAGTGGGATTTACACACACACACCAGGCAATCATGCTTAGGATAGGTGAAACTGACCACAGGGGATGGGGAAGGGAGGAGGGGAGGAGGGAGGGGTGGAAAGGCAGAGGGGAGGACTGAGATGGGAGGAGGCAGGAAGGGGAGGGGAGAAGGATAGATGTGGTCATTTGCATGTTTATTGCATTCAGTGGGATTTACTCCCGTGCAATCATGCTTAGGATAGGTAAAACTGACTAGGGGGGAGGGACGGAGGGCTGGAGTGGGCAGGGAAGGCAGAAGAAGGAAGAGGGGAGGAGAAAGGGAGAGGAAAGGGGAAGGAGGGAAAAGGCAGGTCTGATCATTTGTATGATTATTGAATTGAATCAGATATACTCCTATGCAATCATGATTAGGATAGGTAAAACTGACCAGGCTGGGCCTGCCAACCAAGATGTCTTCTGTATCTTTCACAGTTAGGCAGGGGGAAGGCAGAATTCTACCTTGTGGTTTTTCCCATTACAATGTTGCAAGAACACCGGCACTTGGCTGACTTTCTCTTCTCCTAAAGATACAGGATCAGTCTCAGGCCCTGAACCTGGCAACCCTACCTCCCACCCAAATTTAAAACAAAGCTGTCCCTGGCCACATCCACACCAGGCCTCTATTACACTTTGGACAATCATTATTTATTTATCTATTTATTTAGTGTATTTATATACCGCCCCATAGCCGAAGCTCTCTGGGCGGTTTACAATAACTAAAAACATTAAAAACAAATATACAAATTTAAAAACACATCTTTTAAAAACAATTTAAAACAATTTATCATGGCTTCTCTCAAAGCCATGGCTCCAAGCCAATCGTGGCTTCTCTCAAAGAATCCTGGGAAGTGTAGTTAGTGAAGGGTGCTGAGAGTTGCTAGGAGACGCCCTGTTTCTCTCACAGATCTTTAATCAGAGTGGCTGACTGTTAAACCATTCTCTCAGGGGAATAGGAGTCTCCTCTCAGCACCCTTCACAAAGTACACTTCCCAGGATTCTTTGAGGGAAGCCATGACTCTCAAGTGAAATCAAGTCTGGTGTGGGTGTGGCCCTTTGATTAGCCAAGCCCTGCAGCTGTGAGGCTTTAAGAACACTGACAGTTGGTCCTTACTGAGCATGCTCCGTGTTATAATAGGCTTCCAGCCAAAATTTCTTAAATTAATTAAAAATCAACCAGGCATTTTTTTAACTTTTAAACTGCAGTAGATGAAGGTCAGAGTATGGGGCAAGGTCAGTATTAGGATTACAGGTACTCTGTGAACATGGCTGATTTTTAATGAATTTCAACAGATTATGAGAACTCGCAGAAAAAAGTCCAAAAGGGCTCTGAGTTTTTTTCTCTCTTTTTAGAGTTTGAACTCTTGATTCTCTCTGACTGTTTTGTGTATCGCCATGAAAATTGACAGGGTTGTTAAGCAAGTGTTTCTGAGTTCAGAACTATAAGTTTTGTAAGGTTTTGTTTTGAAATTAGCTTATGGGAAGCCTCAGAATGGCATGGGGGGATATTTTCCATTTAACATTGCGGAATGTGAAAAATCCCCGCTGACATAGTATACAGCCACTCTCGTGGCTGTATAATTTATTTACTAACAACAGGAAATAACAAGATTACTTTAGCAATGTTTCACAAGCGTATGGTTTCATATATGGTCACTCTTTATGTTTCTGTTCATATATATACTCTTTAAATGTCAGCCAAATACAATCCAAACTTCCCTCAGAACTCTGCCAACCAACCCTCACCAAACGACCTCACTCCAACCAGCTAAACAACTTCTCCCCCTTAACCGATTCAACCCTCTTCATCACTCACAAACCTCCATTTATACCTTCAGCCAGCCACTCAGCCAATCATCATCCAGCATACTTCAGCTTCTCACCCATGTACTCCCCCTTTCTCCCTCAGTCAATTACCATACATCACCTAATAGACCCGCACTTACCACATTTACAGATGCTTAACCTACAGGAACATCACACTGACACCTAGTACTATTGTAAAATCCAACCTGAGCCAGCAGAAATCTTGCAGATGGGTGGGTTGTGCTGCCTGGGACAGGTCAGTTGTACCTCTGAACACTTCAGAGAGGAGAAGACACTAGCTGCCACTGTTTTGTTCTGTTTTTTAAAAAAAATATCCTGTAAATCCTTAAATGTTCTATTATATAAGCAAAATCTAATTCCTTAAATGCATCCTGTCACCAGCATAGAGGCCAGATGATTCTATAATTCAGAAGTGCAGGATCCCTTCATAATAGTTACAACAATGCCTCCTCACAGCCACACCCCTCCTTTTAAGATTATAGAATCATCTGGCCAGGCTTGAATACTGCTTTAGAAGTCTCTTCTATGTGGCTAACACACTCTCATGCTGATTGGCTCATAGGGCATTGGAGACATAGGGACCCTGCTGGGACCTGGCTCCCAAACAAGTAAGGGGTCCCCCCAAGACCCTGGACTACATCCCTGCCTGTCACCATGTCACATTAGATTATATTCATGTATATATTCATTACTCTTGGTGGAGTAATGTACCTGCTAGCCCCAGCCTGGCTACAGCACTGAACTCATGCATTCCAAGAGAACAAACGAGTACACTTGCTCCCTACATTCCATGAATAAGGGGCTCATAGAAAAAGGTCACACAAGCAAAATGCATCCATGAGACCTGGATAGCACAGCCTGTCCCAAACACTTTGAAAGGCTGCTTATCACTTCAGATTTTCACATTTAGACAGCAGTGGCCATTGTGGTGGGGGGCTGCCGCTCACTTGACCTCCAGTTGGTCACACTGCTGCTCCTTACAGGGAGGTATTGGGGGAGGGCAAGGTGGCGTCGAGATTGGTGCAATGCAAACACATTAGCAGGAGCACCAGATTGGCTCTGCTGCTGAATTTCTATCATGCTGGCCTCCTTGGCCCTCCCCCTCTTGGTAAGCATCAGCAGCATGCCTGACCAGAGATGCCCACAACACCATCCATGACAGCATTCAGATGTCATAGAACTGTATGCAACTCCAAAACGTTAGGTACAAAATTATCATGTCCTGGTTGCCTAGAGACTCATGGAGACTAAATGATTAACAAATGTATTATGGCATAAGCTTCCCTGGGAAGTTTTTTTGGATTTTATCAGATTCTTTGATGCCAAATAAATTTGTTAGGGACTACAGAAGGACTATTGTTTCTGTTGCAACAGATTAATACAACTTCCTCTCTGTACATTTTTATCACAGTAACCCTGTATAATACACATAGTGCACACAAGCAGTTTTCATCAGGAGCCATAGCACATACTTTGTATGGACAAAGCAAGTTCAGTCCTTGCCATATCTACTCAAAAGTATCTCAAAACCTTGAGATCAATGTTCTTTGAAGTTCTGAGTGTGCAAAGGCACATAACAAATGGTGTTTATTATTGGAACGACAGATTCCATTTTTAAACCTTTTCTCAGGCCTCCTTTGTCAGATCAAATTATTTGAATCAAAGTATTTTAGGGTGTAGTGAGTGGCAGGGCTCCAGTTTTGTCTTCATAATCTTGTGGATAGCTTTATGTTCTATCTGTGCAATGCTTGTCCAGAGTGTTGCCCATGTTGCTGCCCAGTTAGTGCTGAGAGGCAAGGCTTGGGAACTATGTGTATCTGCCCACCATGCACACAGCATCCCAGAGGCCTGGTCAAGTAGCTCTGCACAGACTGCACATGCTCAGAATGCATGAGGAAATCATGACAAAGCCCTGCCTTTTGTGCTCACCATTGCGGGCACTTCAGACTGTTGCTATTTTCAGGTGAGAATTAATCACACACCAGCAAGTTCAGAATGTGCAATTATAGTTGATTGGGAAGGCATGACCAATAAACCCACTTCTCCAAAATATGTTATGTTACGGCTTATTCCATGCTGCCTTTTGGCCAAAAAGACCCCCAAGGTGGCTCACAAAGAATACCCACAAATACAAAATATAAGTAAAAAAACAACAACAATACAATTTACAAAAATTTAACACAACAAAACCTTAACATTTTAAAAAAGCAACAAAACAACGAAAAGCCAAATACTTCAATCTTTCTGGTAAAGGACAGTCCCCAGAAAGATGTCAGAAAGAGGAGGGGTTAGGGGACAAGGAAAAGCTTGCCCCTTGATGGTCCCAGCTAGGGATGGGCGAGAATTTCACTGAATTCAAATTTAGCACCCAATTTTTCAATGGTCTGCATATTCTCCATCGTTGTAGAGCAATCCTGCTTGCTCTGAAATTCAGTGGCTTTCTCCTGACACTGGATTTCCCTCAGGGCCGGCTCCAGGCATGCAGGGGCCTTTGGGCATCAGCTTGCCGTGGCCCCCCAGTGGGTGGGTGTGCGCACATGCGCGCCCCCCCGTGCCCCCTACCTGTCTAGTCTTTACCATTGCCCTTAATGAAGATGGCGGTCACGGTTTCCCTAAGGGAAATGAAGCCTCCGCCACCATCTTTGTTGATGGCACACGTGCGTGCTACGTGCACACATCTCTGCCATCAACTAAGATGGTGGCAGCAGCTTCAGTACCTTAGGGAAGCTGTGGCCGCCATCTTCATTAAGGGCAATGCTAAAAAGCTGGCTGACAGGTAAGTGGGGTGTGTGGGGGGAGTGCGGATCGTGGAAGGGGAGCGGAGGACCCCTAAGGGGGCCCTCAGGGGCTCCTGTAGCTCTGGGCCCCTCAGGCCAGTGCCCAACCTGGCCGCCCTTTAGAACCGGCCCTGATTTCGCTCCCCCCTCAAATATATTAGTCTTTTATTGATTTTACTCACTGCACAGCACAGCAGTACAGCTGTCTCCCTTCCTCTGTCTATCTCTCTGCCACCCCCTGTTGAATAATTCTGGCTCTTAGCAGAAGAAAGCAAGCCAAGTCTCTGCCTCATTAAGGACTCTAGGCTTGCAGGGAGGGGGGGGGGACACAGAAAGCTGCTTTTCTCCTTTCCTTTCCAAAAGGAAAACAGCCGGTCTCTTTCTACTTATTAACGTGGAAACTGACTAGCCTCAGTCAGAGCGAAGGAGAAGGAGGAGGAAAATATTTCCTTTATCAATATTATCTTTCAAATTATCAATATTTTCTTTCAAAATATTGATAATTTGAAAGAAAATATGATATTAAGATCAATATTTTTTATGAGTGGAAAAATGGATTGGTAAAAGCAGCAGCTAGCAGACAAAGTTGAACTGCTTGTCGATTGAATACTTTCATAATGGCACCAGCCAAGTCCCAGCACAGTCTCACCCCTGCAGCAGAACCTCTCAGTCTACAGCTTTTCCTTACAAGACACAGGCAGAGGGGTGGGCAAGGGATTCCACTTTATTAGTTCTTCTGCTATGCTTCCTCAGTGTTACCACATTTTTGCCATCTGAAGGGGTGCTTGCACTATAGCACAACAAAAGCAGAGGACCCCCCCCCAAGAACATTTGTGGTATAAAAAGTTACAGGATTGCAGCAGGAAAGTCTGGGACATGCACTGATTAGAAATGAAGAAGTATGTCCATGCTGGAACTTTTGCAGGTGCAAACAATATCAAAAGCAGGCTTGTGTATAAATGCCCCAACACCGTCATGAGCACCAATAATCATGAATGCACAATAAAAAGGACATCTGGAGGAGCCCCTAGCCTTTACATTTGCACTACAGATTGACTAAAGTAAAAACCTTTTTAAGCCTCATTTATCAAAATGACTTTAGATTCAGTACTGCACAGCTAGCTCACTCATCTTGCCATTACAGGAGATGCATCCTGTAATGTCCCCAAACCACTCCTCTGTTCGAGGCCTTTGCCATATCCTGGGAAAGAAGAGCAATGAAGAGACAGGTGAAGCCATTCATCCAGAACTGCCTGGCTTTTGCAGGTTTAAGAGAAAGTCCCTTAACATTACTTTAACATAGATTTTTATATGCAAATTAGCAGCTAAATTCATTATGTAAACTCATTTACCAAAGGGCTGACACCAGACAATGCCTGAGGCTGCTCTGGAACTCTGGGACATAACATCTGTTCCATAAAATTTAACTCAGCCATTCCAACCATTTGTCTGTTCATTGCTGTTTTATAGTTGCTCAAAACAGCTATTTTTCTCCTCAGGACATAGCACGTTCTGACACAGACCCACAAAGGCCAAATGTCTCTCTTAGTTCTCAAAGGCAGAGCCACTAAGAGCAAGACAGACAGGAAACATGCTGGTTTGACATTTAAAGAAAAGGCCACTTGCCCGTTTGGTTTTTTAAAAAACAAAATCTTAATATTTTGCTTTTTCTACATTCTCCCACCACATGCTGAATTGTGCCGATTTCTTTGTAGGTCTTCTGTCTACACAATGAGCCTAGATGTTTTATGTATGCCAGTTAGCAGTTTAGCTGATGTGTAAATGGCCTCCGTTACTAATTGGGGATGCTGCACTTGGCATTTCAGAAACTAGATTCTGAAAGCAGCATATGCTGCTATTGCCCATGATTGATCAGCCACATCCCAAGGATCCATAGGATGAAATTTCCATTAGTCTAAAGCTTCAAATTATACCGTCTGCCTCAATTAAAACATAAAAAATAGAAGTAGAATCTATTCTGCTTATCTTGAGGCCCTTGTTTCACCATTGCTTCGAGGGCTCTTCCAGTTGGCATTTGCAAGGTAAGGATTTTTTAATTGGAAGTTTAATGTTTATCACTTTGCTGCAAAATGCATCAGGGTAGAAGATGTTGCAATACAAAGCTCTCGTTCCATGTGAGCTATTTTGGTGCAGGGGCAAGCATGTTGGGGTTTTCATGTCAGAAATCCAGAAAAATTCCCCACTCAGCTGTAAAATGGTCTTGGGCAAGTCACTCTTAACCTCAGAGCTGAGCAAAAAGTTGCCTCCTCATATTCTCCACCCTATTTGCAGGCTGAAAAATTAGGGGTACAGTTTTGCCAAATATTCTCTTGGGAGAAAGAAAAATGGTTTCATGGGAGCAGGAGTGCCCAGGGAGCAGTAGTAGTAGAATGGCTTCTTTACTGGCCACCTGGCCACCGTTTCGCACACCCCTTCCCCGTACCCGAGACCTAGCACCACTATAATGTCACAACATGAGAAAATTTCTGTTAACAGACTTCATAGAAGGGGAGGAGAGCTAAATATGTGATTGCCTTAGATGAGCCTGGTCCACTGTACCACTCCCAAACCGCTTGCCCTTTACAGTTCTTCAATCTATGACCCCCACATAAGAGATTGTGGCCACATTCACACCAGACATCGATTCCACTTTAAAAGAGTCATAGCTTCTCCCAAAGAAACCTGGGAAGTGTTGTTTGCGGAAGGTGCTGATAGCAGTTAGGAGACCATTATTCCCCTCACAGAGCTCCAATTCCCAGAATTCTCTGAGAAGAGGGTCTGACTGTTAAACCACTCTAGCCACTGGAGTTCCTCAGTGGAATAGGACCTCCTAATTAAGGACCATCAATACCTTGGCACAGTCATTAACCAAAATGGAGACAATAGTCAAGAAATCAGAAGAAGGCTAGGACTGGGGAGGGCAGCTATGAGAGAACTAGAAAAGGTCATCAAATGCAAAGATCTATCACTGAACACTCAAGTCAGGATCATTCAGAATATGGTATTCCCCATCTCTATGTATAGATGTGAAAGTTGGACAGTGAAAAAAGTGGATAATAGAAAAATCAACTCATTTGAAATGCAGTGTCGGAGGAGAGCTTGCAGGAACAATGGACTGCGAAAAAGACAAATAATTGGGTGTTAGAACAAATTAAACCAGAACTATCACTAGAAGCTAACACGATGAAACTGAGGTTATCATACTTTGGACACATAATGAGAAGACATGATTCACTAGAAAAGACGATAATGCTGGGAAAAACAGAAGGCCCAACAAGAGATGGATTGATTCCATAAAGGAAGCCACAGACCTGAACTTACAAGATCTGAACAGGGTGATTCACGACAGATGCTATTGGAGGTCGCTGATTCATAGGGTTGCCATAAGTCGTAATTGACTTGAAGGCACATAACAACAAAAATAACAAATAACAGTCGGCACCCTTCACAAATTATTCATGCATGCGTGCATGCATGCATTTGATTTATGTCCTTACCTTTCTCCCAGTAGGAGCCCAGGGCGGCAAACAAAAGCACTAAAAACACTTTAAAACTTCACAAAAACAGACTTTAAAATATATTAAAACAAAACAATCATTAAAACATATTAAAACAAAATATCTTAAAAAATTTTTTTAAAGCTTTTAAAAAGCTTTATATTTAAAAAAAGATTTAAAAATATATTAAAAAGTAATTTCAACTCAGACGCAGACTGGGAAAAGGTCTCTACTTAAAAGGCTTGTTGAAAGAAGAAAGTCTTCAATAGGCGCCGAAAAGAGATATACAGCCTCTGTAATATTTAAGGGTAGGGAATTCCACAGGGTAGGTACCGCCACACTAAAGGTTGGTTTCCTATGTTGTGCAGCATAGATCTCCTGATAAGATGGTATCTGCAGAAGGCCCTCACCTGCAGAGCAAAGTGATCAACTGGGTATATAAGGGATAAGATGTTCTTTCAGGTATGATGGTCCCAAATTGTATAGGGCTTTGTACACCAAAAGTAGAACCTTGAACTTGCCAGTCTAATCTTATCTTGTTTTTTGATTGGGTAACCTTCCTGGTAGACTGTGGGAATGCTGTGGACATATCTTGACTTCAGCAAAGCTTTTGACAAAGTGCCCCATGATATTCTGATTAGCAAGCTAGCTAAATGTGGGCTGGATGGAACAACTATAGGTGGATCCACAGTTGGCTACAGAATCGTACCTAAAGAGTGCTTATCAATGGTTCGTTCTCAAACTGGAGAGAAGTAATGAGTAGGGTACTGCAGGGTTCGGTCCTGGACCCAGTGCTCTTCAACATTTTTATTAATGAGTTGGATGACAAGATGCAGGGAATGCTTATCAAATTTGCAGATGATACAGAAATTGGGAGGGATAGCTAATACCTTGGAAGATAGAAACAAATTTCAAAGTGATCTTGATAGGCTGGAGCACTGGGCTGAAAACAACAGAATGAAATTTAACAGGGAGAAATGCAAAGTTCTACACCTAGGAGAATGAAACCAAATGCACAGTTATAAGATGGGGGATACTTGGCTCAGCAATACTACATGCGAGAAGGATCTTGGGATCCTTGCTGATCACAAGCTGACCATGAGTTATGTGGCTGCAAAAAAGGCAAATGCTATTTTAGGCTGCATTTACAGAATTATAGTGGTTCCCCTCTATTCAGCACTGGAAGGCCTCATCTTGAGTATGTGTCAGTTCTGGACACCACACTTCAAGAAGGATGCAGATAAACTGTAATGGGTTCAGAGGAGGGCAACAAGGATGATTAGGGGACTGGAAACAAAGCTCTGTGAGGAGAGACTGAAAGATCTGGGCATGTTTAACCTTGAGAAGAGGGGAGATATGATAGCACTTTTCAAGTACTTGAAAGGTTGCCACACAGAGGAGGGCCAGGATATCTTCTCAATCATCCCAGAGTACAGGACACAGAATAATGGGCTCAAGTTGCAGGAAGCCAGATTTCAGCTGAACATCAGGAAAAACTTCCTGTTAGAGTGGTATGACAATGGAACCAATTGTCTAGGGAGGTGGTGGGCTCTCCAGCAGTGGAGGCCTTCAAGAGGTAGCTGGACGGCCACCTGTCAGGTATGCTTTAATTTGGATTCCTGCATTGAGCTGTGGGTTGGACTTGATGGCCTGATAGCTCCTTCCAACTCTGACTCTATGATTCAGTTCTCAGCCTTTCTAAGAAGACCTGAGAAACATCCCTCTCTGAAATCCTTGAGAGTTGCTATCAGTCAGCACCTGAGGCAATACTGAGGTGATAGATCAATGGCTGGACTCAGTATATTGCAGTAGTTCTTCACACAGCACACAGTTAAAGGATGGAATTCACTCCCACAAGAAGAGTGTTGGCCACCATCACCAAGCCAACTTGGATGGCTTTAAAAGAGGATTAGACAAATTCGTAGAGGGTAAGGCTATTGATGGCTACTAACCATTCTGGCTATGTTCCAGATCTTGGAAAAGTTACTTTTTTGAACTACAACTCCCATCAGCCCCAGCCAGCATGGCACTGGCTGGGGCTGATAGAAGTTGTAGTTCAAAAAAGTAACTTTTCCAAGCTCTGCTATGTTCCACCTCCACTGTCAGAGGCAGTAGGTTTCTGAATACCAGTTGCTGGCAACTGCAGGAGGGGAGAGTGCTATTGCACTCAAATCCTGCTTGCAGGCTTCCCATAGGCATCTGACTGGCCATTGTGAGAAGAGGAAGATGGACTAGATGGGCCATTGGTCTGATCCAGCAGGGCCCTTCTTATGTTATGTTCTTCCCAGCTGTTCATTTAAACTATAATATGGACTAAGGCCATTTCATTCCAACAGACTGTTTCCATATCACCATGTTTGCTGCAATAACCCCTTTTCAAGTTGGCCATCATGTGTCATGATGCCAAGGATTCTGGAAAGTGTTATGAGGCTCACACTAAGTTTGTGTGGGATGCTATTGTGCAGCTCTGCTGGGCAGCCCCGCACCACTCTGAGCAAACTGAGAGTATACCCTAGAGCACACTTAACACTGCCCTGTGGCTGTATTGTTTTAAGATTTGTTTCATTACATCCTGCCCTTCCTCCGAGAAAGCAAAAACACTAAAAGCACTTTAAAACATATTAAGAACAAGACTTTAAAACATATTAAAACAAAACATCTTAAAACATCTTTAAAAGACAGCTTTAAAAACATCTTAAAAAGTAATTCCAGCACATTCGCAGACTGGCATAAGATCTCAACTTTAAACGCTTGTTCAAACAGGAAGGTCTTCAGTAGGTGCCGAAAAGACAACAGAGATGGCGCCTGTCTCGTATTTAAGGGGAGGGAATGCCAAAGGGTAGGTGCCACAACACTAAAGGTCCGTTTCCTATGTTGTGCAGAACAGACCTCCTGATAAGATGGTATCTGCAGGAGGCCCTCACCTGCAGACCGCAGTGATTGACTGGGCATATAGGGGTAAGATGATATTTCATGTATCCTGGTCCCAAGCTGCATAGGGCTTTGTACACCAAAACCAGAACCTTGAACTTGGCCTGGTAGCTAATAGGCAGTAATGTTCACTAATGGTCCTAGGGCATGGCTTGAGAGCACATGATACAGCCAGCTTGCCCTAGCAAAGCAGATCTGAAGCTGGTGAGCAGGAGTTGCTGGGTAGGAAGCCACGAGGGAGCCCCACATATGTTGCCTTCAGTTCCATGACAGAAGAAAAATGGCACATAAATGCACTTAATAAACATAAAGGTAGTAAAGTTATCTTTTAGGAAAGCTTGTCTGACATTACTAGTCTTTTGACTAAGGAACCCCTGAGAACCCTACATTTCCCTGGAATATAGTTTTAAAATCTAATAATTTAGGGGGTTATTCTCCGCTTCCAGTGTTTGTCCATTTCCCATTTGTCACATTATTTTTTCAACTGTGTCCAATCCTTTCATTCCCTTGTGTTTCCAATGAAGCTGAAGCTAATGTTTTCTATTTGTCCTGATTTGCCAGCTTCCGTCTTTGGTTCAACAACGTCACCAGTGATGTCAATAACTCCCCAAGGATAAGGTTTGTTGGCTAATTTCTGTTTTCTCTGCTGTCTGATTGGCTCCAGAGAGCACAAAACGTAATAGATCACAAATAAACAGTGGCTATTGTTTTGTGTTCTTAGTTGGCAGTGCGAGGGGCTTTTCAATTGTCATCTGTCCTCCTGCCAGGTATGTACTGTAGATTGCAGGTTTTCATCACCCTACAAGAACAACTTCAGCATCCACGTTTGAGTCTGCTTAACAGCTGCTCTGTTCAACGTGAGTGAGTTTCAGCTGTGTTTTGTACCACAAACAAAAGGTGAGCCTAAGGATACATTTTGGTCCAATGATCAAAATAAAGTCCCAATCAAAAATGGGACAGTTCAACCTGCAGGCAGGTGGCATATTAAACAGGGAAATGGTGGTTATCACACACACACACACACACACACACACACACACACACACACACACACACACACACACACACACACACACACACACACACACACGAGTCTTAAGCTTGCTCTCAACATTTGAGAGGGCTTGGAAACTTCCATGGATTTCTTCCATCCTGATCCTAAACCCCATCTTATCCTCAGTAGCTATTACCCCGGTGGCTATGTTCTACTTCCACTGTCAGAGGCAATATGTTTCCACATACCAGTTGCTGGAAACAACGGGGGGGGGGGGGGAGAGTGCTCTTGTGCTCAGGTCCTGCTTGCAGGCTTCCCATAGGCATCTGACGGGCCACTGTGAGAAGAGGATGCTGGATTAGATTGGCCACTGGCCTGATCCAAAAGGCTCTTCTTATGTTCTTATCTTGACCGATTGCAAGCCCCATTATAAAAAGTTACTTTCAAATATTTGTCATGCAGGGATATGCTAATAGAGCTGTGTAAAATTGTGCAAGTTGTGGAGAAAATGGACAGAGAGATGTTTTTCTCCCTCCTATAAAACTCAAGCCCAGGGTCATCCAATGAAGCTGAATGTTGGAAGATGCAGGGCAAAGGAAGTATGTCTTTACACTGCCAAATTCACTGCCAAAAGTGTAGCAATTAGGGATGGGGGAGAAATTTAACACAGTTCACATTTAAAGGCAAACCTACCTCATTTGTACTTTCTAAAATAATACGTGACCTGAAACATAACCATCCTTCAAAATTTGCACTTATCAGAATTTTGCAGTGCAATTCTACAGCCCAGGAACACTTACAAATTGCATATACCAGGATAAAATTTGCATTAAATTGTATATATTATTGAAAATCACATAAAAAATGCATTAGGGGAAATTGCTTTGCAAAAAGTGTATATTAGACAAAATTGCCAGTGAACTTCACACTAAAATGCTGATGAATTTTCATCAGGACTTTTTTAAAAAAAATGCAAACTTTTGTAGAAATGTGGAGAAGCGAACTTAAGAGTCAACAAATGAGAAACCTTGAGAAACTGAAATGGACAGATTCTCCCTTCCCTAGCAGTAATGGCCAACAACCTGGATGGCTTTTAGACAAATCCATGGAGGATAAGGCTATCATTTGCTACCAGTTATGTTGGCAGTGTTCTATCTCCAGCGTTGAAGGCAGTATGCGTCTGAACTGCAGTTGTTGGAAAACACGTCGGGAAAATGTTGCTGCAGTCACATTCTGCTTTTGGACTTCCCATAGGATTGCACAACAGTTACACCTCACTACGAAAATTGTGTATAGGGCTGGTTGCCACACATCAAAAGGATACTATAGAGTTGGAAAAATGTGGAAAAGGGCGACAAAAATGATCAAGGGGCTGAAGCAATTCGCCTATGAGGAAAGCACAAAACATTAGAGATTTTGTTCTTTTTAGTTTGGAAAGAAGGTAAGAGGAGACATGATTGAGGTGTATAAAGTTATACATGGTGTGGAGAAAGTGGGTAATTCTAGAAACTAGGGTCATCAAATGAAGCTAAAATGGTTCAGGACAGACAAAAGGAAATACTACTTCACATAACACATAGTTAAACTAAAGAGTTTGCTACCACAAACTGTAGTCATGGCCACCAACTTGGATAGCTTTAGAAGGGAATTAAAGCATTGATGGAGGATAAGGCTATCAATGGCTACTAGTCATGATGGGTATAATATCTCAGTATTTGAGGCAGTACCAGCTCCTAGAGATCATGAGCTAGAGAGTGCTATTGCATGCACATCATGCTTCTGGGCTTCCTGTGGACATCTGGATTGCCATTGTGAGAACAGAATGCTGGACTAGGTAGGCCTTTAGTTTGATGTAGCAGGGCTCCTCTTGCGTTTTTATGCAACCACTCATTGCAAGTAAATATATAAACAAACATTATTAGATTTCAGTGGAGGGATTTTATTCAGATCGTTAGCTCTCTGTTTCCACAACATGGAATGCACATTTATAACAAGTAACTACAGGAGAATTGCTCATGATTCTGATAAGATTTACCTTATGATGAAATTTCCCTGTTCATAAAGGATATGCGGTATTGCTCTACAATTGAAAGAAATCATAAAAATAATGATCAAAGCCTTTTGCCTTCAGGCTGCTATGCTACCTCCAGCCCCAGAGCCATAAACATTTATTAGACTATTTATCTAATCAAACCATACAATTCATTATTTGAAATAAAAACCAGCACACAAAGTATTGTTGAAGCAAAAAATAGAAAGGTTTTTTTTGGGGGGGGGGATGAAAGGGAAGAATTTGAAGAAACATCCCAAGGCATAACATACAAAAATCATTTTGTCTAATCAAAGAAGCATGGTGAACTTGGCTAGCAGTTGATTGCATGAAAGGCCTTCATGGTAGTCCAGCTCCTAAAGAGAATTCAAAATTATGTGCTGTGTTCATCAGTTCCAAGCTATCTTCTCTTCTGCACTGAAAGACAGGAACCATGTTTGCCAACACAAAACCCAAAGGTATATACCAGCCTTTCCCCAACTTTGTGCCCTCCAATTATTTTGGACTACAACTCCCATCAGTCCCAGCCAGAATGTTGGAATTAGGAAAAGCTGGTATATATAAATCAGTTTTTTTCCCCATACTTGGGAAACTGTACAGCTCAGCTAGCTGATCTCTCACTGTTTACATCTGTTAAATTGTCAACTTAATGCAATCAATCAAAATGAAAAGAGAATTTTTTTTGTTCTATGAATAATACAAAATTCCTCTGCAGAAATGCATGGAATCAACTCAGTCATACTGACCTCTGTATGCATATCATTTGCTGAGAAGGTTTTAAACATGTAGGCAGTTGTTCAGTCTACAGTTTGCAGGTACTGCAGTAATTCTATTGGCTCTGGAATTTTGGAATTGGCAACTACTAAAATTTAGTGGGTGAGGGGGAATCTACATTTTGGTAATGTATTGTAAACCATGATCATTATATTTTATATAACTATTGCTGGGGAATTTAAAATGTAAACAATTTATATTGATAAGTAGAAATGTGGGGTTCAGTGTCCTTTGTGTCAGGGGTGTCTAGAACTGTTAATTTGATCTTCAGTGTGCAAGATATGGATATGAACAGGAAGTGGGCTGCTAGCTAATAGTTGATGTAGTCACTAACTCACTGATATCCAACTACATTTGAAAATGAGTTCTAGCTTACAGTGGTACATGAGCAGCAACTGCCAGATTTATTTATTTATTAATTAAAGTTAGTACGTTATTTACACACCTCCCTCTCACGAAACATCAGCGTGCTATACAGCAACATAAAAATATTTAAAATAACACAAAACAATCATTGAAATGACTGGCTTCTCAAAAACATTTTGAACATCTGCATAGGTCTGTTGGCACAAAAAAGGCTTCAAGAAATGTCTGAAAGTCAAAATGAGGATGTCTGCTAGATCTATGCAGGAAGAGTGTTCCACAGCATGGGAACAGCGACACTAAATGCCCAACTTCTGGTTCTAAATGCCCAACTTCTGCCCCCATGGGGCAACTACCAGTATTCCTCTGCAGGGCAGGTTCTAAAGGGCGGCCAGGTTGGACACTGGCCCGAGGGCCCCGGAGATACAGGAGCCCCTGAGGGGCCCTCCGCTCCCCTTCCATGATCCGTGCCCCCCCATGCCCCCCACTTACCTGTCAGCTGGCTTTTTAGCATTGCCCTTAATGAAGATGGCGGCTGCAGCTTCCCTAAGGTACTGAAGCCGCTGCCTCCATCTTAGATGATGGCAGAGATGTGTGCGCGTAGCACGCACGTGTGCCATCAACAAAGATGGTGGCGGAGGCTTCATTCCCCTTAGGGAAACCGTGGCCGCCATCTTCATTAAGGGCAATGGTAAAGACTAGACAGGTAGGGGGCCATGGGGGGCACATGGGGGGGCTACATGTGAGTGCGTATGCACACACACGTACACCCACCCACCCACTGGAGGGCCAGGGCAAGCTGATGCCCAAGGGCCCCCGCATGCCTGGAGCCAGCCCTGCTCCTCTGGATGATCTCAATGATGAAGCTGGGATATAAGGGCTCAGGCAGTCTGAAAGGTATTCTGGACCCAAGTTGTTCAGGGCTTTGTATATCAACACAAGAATCCTGAACTTGGCCCGGTAGCATATGAGCAGTCAGTGCAGATGTTTTAACAGGGGTGTCGCAGACTGTTGGCTGTCTGCCCCACCAGCAGTCTAGCCACTGCAGTCTGTACCAGTTAAGAGTCTGAAACAGGCCCAGCAGCAGCCCCATGCAGAGCATGTTACAGTAATCCAGTGTCAGGGTTAGCACTGCATGGACTATAGTGGCAAAGTTATCTCGATCCAGATAAGGTAACAGAATTTTAGAATTTGAAGATATCACTGAGATCACCTAGTCCAACCCCTTGCTGAATACAATTAGCAACTAAATGATCCCTGAAATATCTCCATCCAATATTTGTTTAAATACCTGCAGCTAAGGAAAGTCTACCACCACTTCCTGAGGCAGTCTCTTCTACTACTGAACATTTTGTATGAAGTTTCTCATAATGCTAAGCCAAAATCTGCTTCCTTCCCATTTCCACCCATCTATTCCCAACCGTCCTCACTGGACCATTTTCAAGATCCAGAATGGCTTTGTGCCCCCAACTTTGGAAAAGTTGCTGTTTCCCCCACTTTGAACAGCCACCCCACTCATGCCACGTAACAAATTACTTCTGAAGTTTCAAAATGGGCATGTGAATATGCGGTGATGTTGCTGTTCTAGAAACATAAAGCCAAAGTTCTGTGGGACACATGGCACTTGCTGGATCCTGGTCATTGAAAGCTGTGCCCATTCAATAAGCTTCTCTCCTTCCAGTATATTCACATGTGTTAGCTTCGTTAACAGCATATTTTCATTCAATTTGTAATCTAGCAGAAGTGATTTTGTGCAACAGGAGCAGGGGGCAACCAAAACCATTCATTTGCTGATTCTGATTGCAATAGTGTGGTTCAAAAATATTCCCAATAGACATCTATGACCATCTGGTTTCAATCTGCTATTTAGAGTGAGAGTCTTTAGATCAATAAACTGTGCCATCATTCCATTGGGGAGCTGAAAATCTTTTGAGGATAGTTTCTAAAGATTAGTAGCGGTTTACCAAAGATGACTTCTCCCCTTCCTAGTCTTGCCACTTATCTGGGACTCAACATTTTCATAAGAGAAACTGTCTCACAGCTACAAACTACTAACAACTGGTCCTGCCAAGATGCATTAGTGCCATCTAGTTAAACAGCTGCATTCGTATATTTGAGGTCTTACCTACATGCTTCTACTGCCCAAAGGTGATTCGGTGAAAAACAAGTGCAATATATAATCCATCCACTGTGTACAATAAGAGCACAAATGGAGCAGTTTAAATCCCATTCCCAAAAAGATGCTTTAGCATTTTCATCAAGAGAATCTTTAGCAGAATATATAAAAAAAGTTAAAATGGAACAAGGGTTCTTTGTGACAGGTTGGAAAGAAATGGAGCTGTGAGTCATTTGATTCAGTTAATGTACAACAGACATGCCAAAACTACATGGAGAGGCAACAGACAGTTGCATGGGCCAAACTCACAGCTGGCATTAGCAAGTTTTAAATTCACTGCCTGCGATACTAAAAAGCAGCATGTAAACAGGAAGTAAATATGACTTCTTGTTGCATTTGGTACCTATTGACTCAGCATCTGACACCAATCAAAGAAAATAAATATAACCGCACATATGCATATTGTCTAACCTTCGAAAGTAAAACAAATCCCCACCATCAGGACCCAATGATCATTCACATCTCTGTGGGACATGTTGCTTGCAGCCAAGGAAATGCCTAGCTAGCACAAACATGTCCTACGCATGATGAAAGATGATCAAAGAAGGTTCTGAAGAATTTTCAAGCAAACAAACAAACACCATTCATAGTGAGCAACTCAGGAGCTGGTAGAATCTCTCCACTGATTACTGGTTCCATGTGCATACCTGGTGCCAGACCTGGAATAGGGAATGGACAATTCTGTCAATTTTGGTTTCTCTTCATTTTTCATTGTTTCAGTCTTAAGTTCAGTTCTCCACATTTCTACATCAGTTGTCAAATGTCCCCATGAAAATTTATCAGTGATTTTCTCCTAATATACCAATTTTTATATGCAAATTTGCCTTATACACATTTTTGCAAAGCAATTTCCCCTAATACAATGCATTTTTCTTTGTTATTTTCACTAATATATATGCATTTTTATGAAAACTTTATGCACTAGTATATGTATTTTTGTACACATTACCTGGCAGCAAAACTGCATTGCAAAATTCAGAGAAGTGAGAATTTCAAAGGATGGTTGTGCTTTGGTTTGCATTCTGTTTCAGAAAGTGCGAATTAGATAGGTTCAACTTGAAAAGTGAAGTCAATCAAATGTGTCCCCCCATCCCTAGCCTGGAGATAAGTTGCTGGAATTTACTAAGTCCTTGCCACCTAGCTGGCACAGGTCATTCTTCCCTATTCTTGCAACCTGCAGGGCTTATTGGAGTGAAACTTATTGATTAAACCCTAGTGCTGGCTTTCAGTTCCCTGCTTTGAAGTGTCCAACATATTTTTAAAACCTTTCCCCCCTATGCATAGTTCAGAAATCCCAAATATTATGCAACCCACGCCCTTCATCAAGCTACCGTATATTCCGGCGTATAAGACGACTGGGCGTATAAGACGACCTCCAACTTTTGAGAAGATTTTCCTGGGTTAAAAAGTCATCTTATACGCCGGAATAACAGCCCCCCAACCACAGCCACAACTCTTCAACCTGCTTGCCCCCATAGCAACCCGCCCCCAGCCGCAAGAAAGACCCTGATCCCCGTTTAAAAAGCCAGCGTCCCTCTCCCCTTTCTTCCCTGCGTGGCCAGCGCCCCCTCGCCCCATAGTCCGCACCGACCTTTGCCCACCAAGAAGTGGATGTCGCTCAGCACCTCGTTCTTGAAGAGGAAGGCGAAGCGCTCCTGCACCGTGGGCTTCGTCGCCTGCCAGTTGTAGGCCGGCTCCCGTGGCGCCAGCAGGCCGGAGGCGGCGGCGGCGGGAGCCGAGGAGGAGGCCGCAGGGGCAGCTGTCGGCAGCGGGTTCCCGCCTCCGCCGCCTCCCGCTGCTGCTGCTGCTGCCGCCGCCCGGTGGTTGTGCGTTAGCGGAGGCGCCGGCGCGGCCTGCGGCGGCAAGAGCAGCGATAGCGGCCCGCCGTTGGCCGCCCGAGGAGGAGCAGCCGCCGCTGCCGCGGCCCCGTCGCTCACCTGAGCAGCCGCAGGCAGAGGAGCAGCAGCAGCGGCGGGAGGCGGCGCAGGCGAGGCCGCCACAGAGGAGAAGGACGCGGGGAGGCTGCTGCTGCTGCTGCTCCCCACCCCGGCCGCCATTTTGCAGCGGAGGAGGCCGCGCAGGAGATGGCGGGGACAGAGGAGCAATGGGGATTCCCCTCAGGGGAGGGGACGTCGGGCCAGGCTGCAAGCAGGAGAAATACTATATTCCAGCGTATAAGACGACACCCGGCGTATAAGATGACCCCCAACTTTTGTGAAGATTTTCCTGGGTTAAAAAGTCGTCTTATACGCCGGAATATACAGTAGTTCTTAATGAGAATATCCCGAAGCAATAGGCACCTCTGCAACTGACTCCTATGGTCTTAGTATTTTTTGAAAAACCATGAAATTGCATCGAGCTACTGCATTTTAACCACACAGAATGCTAAATTCTACCCTTCAATATATGAATGCAACTCCCAGTGAAATCAATTAGAGCTGTTCTGATGTCAGGCAGTACTCCATGTCCGAGGGCAGGTTTGGGGTTTTTAATTCAAAGCTTTGCAGTTCCTCTAAGCTCCCCACAGACCCAACGCTTCAGTACAATACCATCCAGCTACATTTTATGCTCATCCCTTGCTTGCTTCTTTTAGATGTGAAAAAGGTTGATGGGAAGAAGGGGATTATGAACAAGTTCTTTTGTTATTTTCTTTTAAAAACTTTTATCTTTTTCATCTTGGTGCAATGTGATGCCTTTGAAAATAGACATTTGTGCGAAGAAAAAAGTGATTTTACTGTTTAAAGCTGTAATGGACATTAGAACAGAGCTGCAAATTCATTCTCAGGCAACATTACAGCCTCATCTTAATGCCAGTATTGAGCGTCTGACAACAATTGACAGTTGATGACCGATGTGGTGAAGACTCCACGAGGTGATTTTTTTTTGATGAAGCATCCCTACTGTCTGAACAGTTGCAATGTCAATGCTTTATCTGATTTTTTAGGAAGCTGCTTCATTTCAAGTCCATGAACCTGGAACATTTTGCAGGCAAAACATGTGCTCTGCCACTGAGCCACAGCCCTCCCCTTTGCAAGAATATATACCCTGAAAGGTGGTGTAAAAACCTAGAAAACAAAATAAATGAAATGTTTTTTCTGTCACCGGCATGCCATTCAACAGATGAAGATCTTGCTGACTGGGAAAGGAGTGAGCAGTGAATCCACAGCAAAGTAGTTGTCTGGTGTACAATGCAGCCAGATCATAGCATAATATGTAATTGCAGAACATCTGGAAAGGGACTTGAGCAATGAGCCAAACAATGGAAAGCACTAGAAGAGCCAGGATCCTTTCAATATTCACTATGAAGCTGGTAACCCACTGCCACAGACTCAGGCGGATATGGCAAAGGCGTCTTCTCTACTTTGCAAGAGGCTCTGCCTGTTTGATTGGTTGTGTTAGTGGACCAGCATCTTGCAATTCTGGGATCAGGTACCTTTTCCTGTGACTGTCATTGACCTGTCATGTGTAATGGCATGCTGATAGAGTTATGTGAAACTGCCCTTTATTCTTCTGGATCATCCTTCCCCATCCTGGTGCCCTGGACAACAACTTCCATCAGCCCCAACCTGCATAGCCATTACCTGTTTTCTCTGTCCCTAGAGAATGGGAAGCCCATTCAGGTCCCCCTCCTTTCCACTCCCCCCTTGCATTTCTGGATGCATTGCAAGCTCCAGCTGCTTTTTGCACTGCTGGGATAATAATTAGCTACACCTGGGGCTTGTTCCCTCTGTGCCTGGCAGCTTTGTCATACTCAGTTGGTTTACAGCCTCCCCAGCTCTTTGTTCCACGATATGATGGGAAGGAGTATTGCCCAGCTCAGTGTGGGGCATATGCACTGCCTGGCTCTGGTTTTCCCCAAGCACATTTATATACAAGGTTGCAATTCCTTTCTTGTTTGTTGTTGAATCTTCCAGTTCAGCCTCCACAAACACCTCTTGACAGATTCTCTTTCAGAGGACGGGTTCTCTAGCCTTCATTTGAATAAAAGGGCCATCAAAAAGCATTCATTTGAGTCAGCCATTAACTTACTTAATTCTGAGCTGTATCCATGGGCAACTTAGAAAGGGCAATTAAAAAAACAAGCTAATGTGCTCTTGCTCTCTCCTTTTTAATTGAGAAATGCCATCAGTTCACAGTTATTGTATGCCATCAGCCTTGCTAATAACCGACACAGTGCACAAATCAACTATAGCTTACTCACACACCCCTGAACGGTGCAAAAAGGCTTATAAATTACTCTTGCCATTAAATTGCACAGCAGAGGCTACATTTGAAATGTGTGTTTGTATATGATTGTGTGTGTGTGTGTGTGTTGCTCTATTCCATTGGTCACATTAAATTTTCTGCTTCTATGTCCTCAACCGAGAGTCAGTGTGGCGCAAAGGTTAGAGTGTTGGACTACCAGGGTTCAAATCCCCACACAACCATAAAGTTCACTGGGCGACCTTGGGCTAGTCACTGCCTCTCAGCCTCAGAGGAAGGCAATGGTAAACCACCTCTGAATACCGCTTACCATGAAAACCCTATTCATAGTGTCGCCATAAGTTGGTCAGGCAGCTGACCAAGAGAGGAGGAGGAGCTCTGGTGAGGCTCGGCGGCACTCTCTGCGAGGGAGAAGGGACTCAGGATTCCTGACCCTGGAAGACCTGAGAGACTTGGGAGGCAGCTGACCAAGAGAGGAGGAGGAGCTCTGGTGAGGCTCAGCGGCGCTCTCTGCGAGGGAGAAGGGAGTCGGGATTCCTGACCCTGAAAGACCTGAGAGACTTGGGAGGCAGCTGACCAAGAGAGGAGGAGGAGCTCTGGTGAGGCTCGGTGGCGCTTTCTGTGAGGGAGAAGGGACTCGGGATTCCTGACCCTGAAAGACCTGAGAGACTTGGGAGGCAGCTGACCAAGAGAGGAGGAGGAGCTCTGGTGAGGTAATCAGCTCATCTGCATACCAAAAACCAAAAAAGCCAAACCAAAATCCATTCAACTAACTCCTGGCACTCACAAGAGAAACATCAAGACTGCCACTGACAACCGAAATAGGAAACAACAAACATAAAATGGAGGGGGATCAAGCAGTTGTTGTCACCTGCAACGTGTGTGCTATGTTCATCTTCTTAACGGAAACCAGATGCGATTACACTTGCAGCAAGTGCAGATTGGTGGCGCTCCTAGAAGAAAAGGTTAGGGGGCTGCAGCAACGCATAGACACCCTGCGACTTATCAGAGAAGATGAGGACTTCCTCAATAGAACACAAGAGGAATTAAGGGAGCGACACAAAGTACAGGAAGAAAGTGACAAGGAAGAACAGGACTGCAACAGCTACAAATCCCCGTGGAGGACTGTCACTGTAAGGGCAAGGAAAACAGGAGGGATTCAGAACTGATGCAACTAACAAATCGCTTTCAGTGTCTCTCGGCAGACAGCACCTATGAAGAGCCTCAACAAACTCACCTGCATCAACAGACACTGACTGCAAAGGAAGACTCAACACCTCGGAAGAAGGAAGCTGATGCAACCACTGCTCGCGGCAAAAAAAGGAGGGTGCTGGTGGTTGGAGACTCGTTGCTCAGGGGGGTACAGGCACCGGTATGCCAGCCGGACAAAATGAATCAAGAAGTCTGTTGTCTCCCTGGGGCGCGCACCCGGGACATCGCTGACAACCTGCCGAGGCTCATTGGAAAACAAGATAAGTACCCCTTTCTCCTCATCCATGTGGGCACGAACGACATGGCCAGAAACACCTTGGAACAGATCACCTCGGACTATGAGGCTCTGGGTAGGAAGGTCAAGCATTTGGGGGCGCAGGTGGTCTTTTCATCAATTCTTCCCGTGAAGGATAGAGGACTACAAAGGGAAAGGAAGATACTGCAGGTCAACGACTGGTTACGCAGATGGTGTCGACGGGAGAGGATTCTGGGACCATGGTCTAAGCTTCTTGGAGGGGGGAGTGTTGGCAAGAGATGGGCTGCACCTCACGAGGACTGGGAAGAATCTCTTTGGCAGAAGTATGGCAAAACTCATCAAGAGGGCTTTAAACTAAAGCCTCTGGGGGATGGAGATGATAGCTTAAAGACCGGTCCAAAGACAGCGGGTTCTAAACGCAGCGATTTGAAGGGTACAGGAGACACTGGGAGAGAGAAAGGGATGCACAGCAAAGCTCACGGTATATTAACGGAGGAATCCAATCGGGACAAAAGAGACTTCTGGGTCTATATACCAACGCGCGGAGCTTGGGAAACAAGCAAGGGGAGCTTGAAGTCTTAGTGCATCAAGGCAAATATGACTTCATAGGGATAACAGAAACTTGGTGGGATGACTCCCATGATTGGAATATAGCCATTCAAGGATATAAACTCTACAGAAAGAATAGAAGCAACAGAAAAGGAGGGGGAGTAGCATTATACGTCAAAGACAAATACACCTCTATGGAAATCTAAGAGAGCGAACAAAGTGGTCCGATAGAGACCATTTGGGTAAAAATAAATGGAGAAACAAATAAAACCGACATGGTAGTAGGTGTCTACTACAGATCCCCTGGCCAAGAAGAGGTGGTAGACGAGGCCTTTCTCAAACAAATCTCTGAAATCTCAAGAAGGCAAGAAGTAGTAGTGATGGGGGACTTCAACTATCCGGATATCTGCTGGGAGACAAACTCTGCGAAGCACAAAGCCTCCAACAAATTCCTGATGGGCCTTGCTGATAATTTCCTCTTTCAAAAAGTAGAAGAAGGAACAAGGGGATCAGCAATCCTGGACCTGATCTTAACTAACACGGACGAATTGGTCACGGGAATTAAAGCGGTCGGTACCTTGGGGGAAAGTGACCACGTAATGCTGGAATTTAGGATTCTGGGGAAAGCCAAAGAAGAATATAGTCAAATATGGACCTTGGATTTCAGGAAAGCCGATTTTAGCAAGCTCAGGGAAATGATGGGTAGGATCCCGTGGCTAGATAGACTAAAGAAAAAAGGAGCCCAAGAAGCGTGGGAGTTCATGAAGAACGTATTACAAAATGCGCAATTGCAAACAATTCCAAAGAGGAAGAAAAATGGAAGACATCGGAAAAAGCCAATGTGGCTACACGGAAGACTGGTGGAGGAGGTAAAAGTAAAAAAGAGCATGTATAAAGAATGGAAGGAAGGACGCATCACCAAGGAAGAGTACTGACGAGCGGCTCGGGCTTGCAGGAATAGCGTAAGGAAAGCTAAAACCCAGAATGAGCTGAGGCTGGCGAGGGAAGCGAGGAACAACAAAAAGGGGTTTTTCAGATATGTTCGAAGCAAGAGAAAGACCAAGCAAACGGTGGGACTGCTGCTCAATGAGGATGGCAAAATGTTGACAGATAACGAGGAAAAAGCAGAACTGCTCAACACCTATTTTGCCTCCGTTTTCTCCCAAAAAGGGAACAGTGTGCAACCTTGCATCGGTAGCGATCTCAGTAAGGGGTCGGGACTGCAGTTCAAGATTGATAAGGAGATAGTCAGGAAATATCTAGTTAACCTAAATGAGTTCAAATCTCCAGGGCCTGATGAACTGCATCCCAGGGTATTGAAGGAACTTGCGGATGTACTCTCGGAACCTCTTGCCATCATCTTTGAGAAATCCTGGAGAACGGGAGAGGTGCCGGAGGATTGGAGACGGGCAAACGTCGTCCCGCTCTTTAAAAAGGGTAAAAAAGAAGATCTGGGGAATTACAGGCCGGTCAGTCTGACTTCAATACCAGGAAAGATATTAGAACGGATAATAAAAGAGTCCATTGGCAACTATCTAGATGACAATGCTGTGATTAGAAGGAGCCAGCATGGGTTTGTCAAGAAAAAATCCTGTCAAACTAATCTCATCTCTTTTTTTGATCGGGTCACTAGCTTAGTAGATGGTGGAAATGCTGTAGATGTCATCTATCTAGATTTCAGCAAGGCGTTTGACAAAATCCCCCACGACCTTTTGATTAGCAAACTAGTCAAATGCGGACATGGAAATACTGTCAGGTGGATTCACAACTGGTTGGAAAACCGTACTCAAAGAGTGGTCGTCGGTGGCTCTGCTTCGGACTGGAAGGAGGTCTCGAGTGGAGTGCCACACAGGGTTCTGTCCTGGGGCCGATACTCTTCAACATTTTTATCAATGACTTAGATGATGGGGTGGAGGGAAGCCTTATGAAGTTTGCGGATGATACGAAACTGGGAGGGATAGCTAACACAATGGAAGACAGGAATAAAATCCAAAGGGACCTGGATAGACTAGAAAATTGGGCTGAAATTAATAAAATTACATTCAATAAAGACAAATGCAGGATTCTGCATTTAGGCCACAAAAACAAAATGCACGGGTACAGGATGGGAAATACCCGGCTTAGCAGTAGTGCGTGTGAGAAGGACCTTGGAATTGTAGTGGATCGCAAGTTGAACATGACCCAGCAGTGTGATGCTGTGGCAAAAAAGGCAAACACGGTTTTGGGCTGCATAAACAGAGCTATAGTTTCCAGGTCGAGGGAAGTAATAGTCCCACTATATTCTGCATTGGTCAGGCCTCATCTTGGATACTGCATTCAGTTCTGGGCGCCTCATTTTAAGAAAGATATAGACAAGTTAGAGCGGGTTCAGAAGAGGGCGACAAGGATGATAGCCGGTATGGAGAACAAGTCTTATGAGGAAAGGTTGAAGGAACTTGGCATGTTCAGTCTGGTGAAGAGAAGGCTGAGGGGTGATATGATTGCACTCTTTAAGTACCTGAAGGGCTGTCACATAGAGGAGGGTACAGATTTGTTCTCTGCTGCCCCAGAGGGTAGGACTAGGTCTAATGGTTTTAAGTTGCAGGAGCGTAGATTCAGATTGGACATTAGAAGGAACTTCTTGACAGTAAGGGCGGTTCGGCAATGGAACCGACTGCCTAGGGAGGTGGTGGGATCCCCTTCGCTGGATGTCTTCAAGCAGAGGCTGGACAGCTATCTGCGGGAGATGCTCTGGCTGTGGATTTCCTGCTGTGAGCAGGGGGTTGGACTCGATGGCCTACAAGGCCCCTTCCAACTCTATGATTCTATGATTCTATGAAACCACCTCTGAATACCGCTTACCATGAAAACCCTATTCATAGTGTCGCCATAAGTTGGAATTGACTTGAAGACAGTTCATTTCATTTCATGTCCTCAAATTAAAATTAGAAACTCCTGCTACATCTTTAATTTTTTGTTCTCTGGGGGCACCTATCCTTATTGTTGATACATAGTGTGATGTTCTAGAGAGAAATTTAAAGAATAATAGAGTTTAAGGGATTATTCAGTGTTGACTGAGTGCAATCCTATTTCATAAAACATAAGAAGAGCCTTTTGGATCAGGTCAGTGGCCCATCTAGTCCAGCATCCTATTCACACAGTGGCCGACCAGATTCCCATGAGCAGCCTGCAAGGAGGACCAGTTTGCTAAGAGCACTCTCCCCTCCTCTAGTTTCCAGCAACTGGTATTCAAAAGCATACTCCCTCCAAATATGGAGGCACAGCATGGCCATCATAGCTAGTAGCCACTGATAGCCTTTATCCTCCATGAATTTGTCTAATCCTCTTTTAGAGCCATCCAAGTTGGTGGCCATCACTGTCTCCTGCAGGAGCTAATTCCATCATTTAATAGTTGAATGCATTGCATGAAGGAGTATTTTCTGTTGCCTGTCCTAAATCTTCCAACTGTCAGCTTAATTGGATGTCCAGGATTTAGTGTTATGTGGGGGGGGGGGAGTTTCTCTACTTTCTCCATGTCATGCATAATTTTACACGCTTCTATCATACCTCTTACTCACTTTTCTCTAAACCAAAAAGTCCCAAACTTTCCCTCATAGGCAAGTTGCTCCACCGCCCCCCCCCAATAATTTTGGTTGCTCTTTTCTGAACCTTTTCCAACTCTACAATATCCTTTTAAAGGTGAGATGACCAGAACTGTACACGGTATTCCATATATGGCTGCATAATGGCACAATATAATCTTATAATGTTTTATTTTCAGTTCCTTTCCTAATGTTCCCTAGAATGGAATTTGCTCTTTTCACAACTGCCAAACATTGGGTCAACATCTTCATCAAGCTATCCACTATGACCCCAAGGTCTTGTTCCTGGTCAGTCACTGCCAGTTCAGACCCCATGAAAATATATGTGAAATTAAGATTTTTTTGCCCCGATGAGCATTACTTTACACTTCTTTACACTGAATTACATTTGGCATTTTATTGCTCATTCACTCAGTTTGGAGAGGTCTTTCTGGGGTGATTCACAACCCTTTTTGTTTTAGCAACCCTGAACAATTTAGTATCATCAACAAATTTGGCCACCTTCCTGCTGACCCCAAACTCTAGATCATTTAGGAACAAATTAAGAAGCACAGATTCCTATACTGATCCTTGGGGGACTACACTTTCTACAGCCCTCTGTTAGGAGAACTGTCCATTTATTCCTACTCTCTGTTGTTTCCTAACCAGTTCCTGATCCACAAGAGGCCCTCTGTCTTATTAACCTTCTTGAGAGTCAGTCAAATTGCATACAATGAATTTGTCTTTTACTCATTATACTTTAATTGTGTATAAGAGAGTAAATATCTAATAAGGAGGGCAAGAGGATCATCAGGAAAGTAGAAACAAAGCCCTATGAGGAGAGGCTGAAAGGACTGGGCATGTTTAGCCTTGAGAAGAGAAGACTGAGGGGAGATATGATAGCACTTTTCAAATACTTGAAAGGTTGCCACACAGAGGAAGGCCAGGATCGTCCCAGAGTGCAGGACATGGAATAATGGACTCAAGTTGCAGGAAGCCAGATGTGAACGGAACATCAGGAAAATTTCCTGTTAGAGTGGTACAACAGTGGAACCAATTACCTGGGGAAGGGCTGGGCTCTCCAACACTAGAGGCATTCAAGAGACAGCTGGACAGCCACCTATCAAATATGCTTTAATTTGGATTCCTGCACTGAGCAGGGGGTTGGACTCCATGGCTATATAGGCCTCTTCCAACTCTACGATTCTATGATTCTATAACTCATGCCATTCAGTTAGTGAGTGATCTATGGCAAATGTGGGCAGACATCAGGCTTATTGAATCTACTTTCTTTTTACTGGAACCCCAAGATCTACCAATCAGAGCCAGAGCCATGTTCAAAAGACATACAGTATAGTGGTGGCTGGTGCCCTCTAAAACTGGTGGGGCTGCTACGCAGTCACGGGGTGTGGCCAATAAGGTCACAGGGGCATGGCCAAGGTCTGGTTTTCTTCCCATCTTCCCATCTTGCATTGAAAGATCCTGTGGATGCTTAAACATTGCAGTTTTACAAATGGAACCTAAAGAAACTGAAAAGTGCCTTACTTTAGTTTCGATGGGGTCCACAAAAGACAATAAAATTATTGATAAAACAAAATTAGCATTGTATGAACACAATGGTTAGAGCATTAGACTAGGATCTGGAATAACCCCACTCAGCCATGAACTCTTTTAAATAACACTCTCCTGTCTACACAGACAACACAGTGGCTACTCTTTTCTTGCAAGCTACATCTGGTAAGACACAAGACATCAACCACCCCCACTACCCCACACAGAGTGATGCATTTGGGTATTGCTTTTTGCTCTTCCTCCTCTCTCTCCCCCTCCAATAGTCAGCACAAGTCCCATCAGCGCCAAGGCCTACCCCCCGCCACTGTCATCCTCCTCCTCCTCCTCTCCCTCCCTCTCCAACAGCCAGCAAAAGGCCTGCTAGGGCCAGGGCTTACCCTCCCCCCATCATTGCCATCCTCTTCCTCCACTTCCCCTTCCAACCATCAATAAAAGGCCCATCAGGACCAAAGCACACCCACCCACATGCCACTCTGTGGTTTTTTCCATTGCTCCCCATGCAGCAACATACACCCACCCACCTACTCTGCAAAATCAAATACTGAACTGAACTCACATAGAAATTGTGCAGCTGCTTTCAAAGGCTGGCTGCAGAGAAGCAATTGTGCTTCCTGCTGCTTTAGCCTGCATGCTTTAGCTGGCTGCTTGCAAAAGCGAGGGAACAGCAATGCAAATTTAGAGGAGCCAATTCAGATTGCAAATGGATGCACCAGATTGGCTCACCCTGAAATGCACTGGGGAGGCTCTTCCTAATCCTGCCCTAATGCTATGGAACTTCCAATGTATTTCTGAGGGGGGACTTCTGATTGGGTAGAGTTTATTATATGGGAAATAAAATAAAAATGAAGGTCCTGAAGGTGCTGAGGGGACCCCTGCCGTCCCTAAGCCACTCCTACTAGAATTTTACCCCTGGAGATGGGGGTGGTACCTTAGTAATGATTGTGATTGGCTGTGCCATCCAGAGAAGATTGGCCAGAACAGAAGACAGACAGAAACAAGTCCAGAGTTTCTCTAAATGTGAGGTATGATATTGATTATGAATGTAAGGAAGAGAGGAGGGACTGGGCTATAGGTTTGGAGGTTAGGGTGGTTAGGGTTGGCAGTGCCTTTAATAAGGGGCCTCCACTGATACAATGTAAAGTACAAGTTGCCTCTGAACACATGCTATTTATATATTTATTGCAATTATTTCAGGATTTAAATCCTACCAAGGTGGCTTACAATAATATTCAGTTATATATTTTAAAAATACAAAACAATTAACATATCAGAAACACACCAGGATCCTTCCCTCATCATGGTTGGTGGTAGATCACCCTGTGGTAGTGGGTGGGGAGGAGACCGTTCATCTGGAACAGACCCTGGAGTGGTCTTTATCTGCCATTCCCACAAAGCAGTTGATGGTAGAGTTCACTCTGTGTTTTGCAAGAAGCACGGAAGATGCTGTTCCTCCTAAATCTCAATCCCGGTAAAGAAACATCAATATTGGATGAAGATAGAGATGAGGTGGAAGAAGATGAACTGAATGAGTCCTGTGGGTGGTCCCTTCAGGCATCAAGCTTGAACCATCTTTCCCACTGACATTTCAAAACCCTCCCACTCCTCTTAGCCTCTGTCCCACAGATGTGCAAGCAATTAATCCTGCACTGTCTCTGTGGCCAGTTACGCAAGAAGGAGGTACACTAATAGGGAAGCCTCAAGGGAGATCTTCATGGTGGGCATACTATGAGTTCCCTCATCAGGTAGCTGAACCAAAGCCTAGGAATTTTTTTCAGTTGCAGAACTGAACTGAGCTCAGTCGTTTCACAGAAAAAATCTACTCCTTGAGGTTAGCTTTCATCATTTCAATAGTGTTATTCAGATGAGAAAAGTCATTTTGTTGTTGCTTTTGTTAAACAATTGGGAGTCAGAAACCCTTGCCAATCTACTGCAAATCAACCAGAGATCTACCAGTAGATCCTGATCAACTTTCTTCCCACTCCTGGTCTATAGGTATGAAACCAGCAAAAGGCCGCTGCCATGCTGGGCCTTCTAATTTCCCTCAGAATTCCTCAGGCATTCTGTCTGGGTGGTACTTTCCACATTCATCTTCAGTTACTTCCGTTTATAGACACTTTTGAGTAATTTTAGAGAAGTAAATGCAAATAAATAATAAACCCAGTCACACCTACTCATATGTAAAGTAAAATCTCCTTCTCAATGCCACAAGGAATTTGCTCAGTTTACAGGAAACTCTTTGAGATTCCCTCATAATCCCTCCAGTGTTTTGCTGGAGCAGAACTGGAACCTAGAGCCAGCCTCAAGTTTTACTAAGTGAAATTTGGTAGCAACTCTTGCCTCTATGACTAGCCAGAAAGACCATGCCACTAAGCCAAAGAGCCCCTTAAGCAAGCAGAAGGCACTTCTGCTCACACAAAGCAGTGTGTAGGGTTTCTCCAATTTCCATTGATTCCTCTTGCCAGGCTGCTAGGTGTAGCTTCCTCCACCACATCCAACTTATGCATGAGGTTTCAGAAAGTACAAGGGGCCACAGCAGGGGTGGGAACCCTTTTAAGCCCAAAGACCACAGTTCATTGTGGACCACCTTCCGGGCACTACACTCTAGTGGCAGACATGGTGAGAGGTAAAAGTGGCTGGAGCAATGGATGTGACCTTTGTAAGCAAGCTACATTACAACTATGCAAAATTCAGGGGTACACACAAACACACACACACACACTTCTCTCCAGGCAACCAAGAGCTCACAGCTCAAGGACACATTTCAGCCAGGCAAAAGTACTCAAGGAAACCATGAAGAAGAACCAGTGAGTGGTAAAGCCTGGGATCCACTCCACCAACTCCACCAACAGTTCTTTGGATCAAAAGCTCTTCGTTCTGTTTCCTGCATTATATTGCATGCAGGTAAGAGCCATTGATTTCACTGTAATGTGTGTGACACACTCAGCTCAGAATTGCTACGCTCCCCTTATAATCCTGAGATTTGTCAGTCCTTGGATCTCTCTGCATTTCCACCCAAAAGGACAAAAAACAATGGATTTAGTGTCCTATCACCTCTTCAGAGTCCACAGGTTGACCATCTGTGCACTAAAGAATGGATGTCAAAGAGTATCCTCACAGTTAGTGACAAGAGAGGTAGGCTATTTATGGGCATTTGCCTAGGAATTTGGGCCCATATGATAAAATTATCCTCCACCAAATATCTTACTAAAGATTGGTTTTTAGGTACATCATGAGCAGCTGCTTCCAGTGGTCTTCACAATGCCTGACCCAAGCTGAGTCCCTGCATAGGTGTGTGCTTGGGCTCCAAGATTTGCCTATCTGTATCTGTGTTTTTAAACATTCTGATCTGTTTCTGGGTCACTCTCTGCACTCCCTCTCCATCTGTGTTTCGGGTTTCAATCTGCTCTATGTACAACAAAGGTCTGTAATTCCCCATTCATTATAGTTGGAAATCTAAAAACAGCTATAACTTTTTCTTCTGTTGGCCAAAGTAGATGAAATTTAGAGGCACAAGAGACCCTCTAAAGTGGATTTAGCCTGCCAAATTGCAGTCAAATAAATCCAGAGAGTTTTTTTTGTGGGGAAAGCAAAAGGGATTCTTTCTTTTTTTTCATATTCCACATTAGTTTCATATTGGGGGCAGGGGGTTGTCACTTGCTCTTTCCTATCTTAAAATAATTAAGAGGTGGCCAAGATGTGTACATTCTTGCTTAAATATTTTAAAACACTTCGTAGCTTCACACCAGGCTTTCTGGTAATAGGCTTTACAAGGCCTCCAATAAGCCTTACAACATGAGGCTATCTAGAATGCTGCCAGAAGCTCTGAATTGATTTGTGTGTGTGTGTGTGTTAAAGCAAAATAAGATTAAAAAAAACTTAAATGAAGCCTTTAACTTCTCTGCTGTTCTGCTTTAACAAAACAACAATTCTGAGCTCTTCAGTGCTTCAAAGGCAACATTTTGTACAGCCTCACTTCTTATAAAGCCCATGGACCTGGAGAAACAGAGATATATAGGAAAACATAGAGTTATGAAAGACAGAAACAGAGTGACAAGGCCTTGATCCAACATGGGGGAGGATATTGACATCACATATTGACTTGGGAGGGGGAATAGACCACAAATTGCCCAAATTTGCCTCATTATTCAGCCCACACACAGAGCTAATGCACATCCCTAGCAATTTGAAATATAAATTCAGCAAGTGCAGATTTTCCAGTTATAAACTTGGAAATGATAGGAGAAGTCACTCCTGCATAACCTCTCTGTGTCATGCAACATTTGTAACCTTTGGCTTTCCAGTTGGGTAAAGCGGAGCAATCTTTCTCACCAAGGCCAAAATAAGTAATAGACAGGCTGAAGCC
Source organism: Rhineura floridana (assembly GCF_030035675.1). Classification (NCBI taxonomy): domain Eukaryota; kingdom Metazoa; phylum Chordata; class Lepidosauria; order Squamata; family Rhineuridae; genus Rhineura; species Rhineura floridana. The sequence continues at coordinate 281,584,478 of NC_084480.1, forward strand.
CCATGCTGACTGTCTACACAAAACCCCTTATGTCCAATCCTCAGTAACAATCAGAGCTTGGAAGATTACTTTTAAAACGTAATAAATTACAGTTACAGTTACATGGCCCAAAAAGTAGTAATTACCATTACAATTACAATTGCTCTGAAAGTAACTGATTACTTTACTTTTACTCAACAGTAATCATTACAATTACATTTTAATTACTTTTTAAAAAAAATTGCCTATGAGGTGCTGGCCTTGGCTGCTGCACATCTAAGTAGCCTAAAACAACATTAAAAATAAGCACACACACACAGAGGGTAGTAGAATTTTTTTTTTATCTGTAAGATTAACAGAATGGCATAACAGAATCTCACAACCCCACCCCACCCCCAGTAATGATGATACCCCAGCACACATATAGTTCACTTGAAATCAAATTTTACACTTGAAATGCTGCTTTTACAATACATTTATGTTATGTCTCAAAAGAACAGGATGCTCAAAGAGCACGTCAGACAAGGAATGTCTTTTACAGATTACGTTGCCACCAGTACTGAATAGGCGTTCTACTGCGGTGCTTGAAGACGTGCCTGTGTTGTGCTGTAAAAAAAAATGCAGCACCCCTTTCAACTAAAACACATTTTGATGAATATGGCAATCCCCTATCATCAAAGAAAAATGCAAACTTTAGTACTTTACTAGTTGCCTATGTAATTTTTTTGTCAACAGTATAATTTAGGGGTAACTTAATCCTGTATATACTTACCAGGAAGTAAGTCCCACTGAACTCATTGGGTAGACATGTATGCACAACTGAACTGTCAGAAGCAGAACTTAAGAGACATAATGTAGGTAAACAAAAATTGCACATATCAAAAGTAGTCCACCAGCATAAATGTTATCCCTTCTCCTGCAATTAAAAATGCGGTCCTGCCTAGCATATAGTGAAACTATGGAATTTACTACCACAAGAAGCAGTGATGGACACCAACTTGGTGTATGAGTTGTCCTGGCCCAGAACAGATTGTGGGGTGGGCACACCCAGTTACTTATTTTCTATGATTTTATGACATCATTATACATTTATGAGCATTTCAGAAGCCTGATAATTTTCACTGAATAAATCTTTTGTTATTTTTGATGGGGAGAGTCCCCAGATCACAACGATATATGATACGGGATACCCCAACATATATTTTGGGGTTCAGAGACATGTTAACTTTGGCCTGGAGTTACTATAGCTGTGAACTTTTCTTTTTTAGTGTTTTTAGCTGATCAATTTCTTCCTGTACTTTTGCGTAAAATCTCTCCAATTCCTCTTCTTCTGCATTTGCTGTTGGAGCATAGACTTGAATGATGGTTGTGTTAGTAGGTTTCCCATTTAATCTCATTGATATCACTCGCTCAGACCTTGCGTTGTAGCTCCTAATTGCTTATGCTACATCACTTCTCACTATTAAAGCAACTCCATTTCTTCTTAATTTCTCATGTCCTGCATAAAATATTTTGTAGTTGCCTGATTGAAACTATCCCATTCCCGTTGCAATGTTGATACATTCCATTTCTTGCTTAACAATTTCTTTGTGTGTGGGTTTTTATGTCTACTGTCTCATAACTTCTTTTTGCCTGAGAATGTCATATTTCCTACTGTTACAGATGTTCTTTTTTAAAAAAGAAATTGCCCAAATTCTGTGGTTTTTTTTTTACTTGAGTTCTTTGCATGGTTTAAGAGTGGCATTGCAGGAGATCAGGCTCTTATGGACAGCTGTGGAGCAGGTAGAAATTAAATGGAGTAAGCCTTTTTTGTATGAAAATACAATTATGGGGAAAGCTTCACCTGTTAACATTCTATCTGTCAGACATCTTATTACAAGTAATTAGTTATTTGTAACTAGTTACTTCCAAGCTCTGGTAACAATACACTGTTCCAGGCAGCAGCCAAGCTAATACCATTTATTGCACAGCAATAAATGAGTGCATCCACCCCTCCCTCACCCAGTTTCAGCTGTATATTTACCCAGTGGCCTGCCTTTTCCTATTTCCAGACCACAGACTTTATGTCTGCAACAGCCCTCTGCATTGGGATTACAGGTGTTACCCATGCCCTAATGCCATACAATATTTTTCAAACACACTTTCCTCGCAGAGGGATTTATCAACACACTTTCTTCCAAATGCTCCTGCTCCATATGTGGAACAGAATGCAGGAGAATAGATGGGTCAAAGTCAGCTGGAGGCAGCATATGCTTTCTTGCATTAACGGCAGGACTGTCAACAAGCACCGCAAGAGGCTGATTGACTTTCAGGCCTTGCAAGCGGGCAAACTGCGGCACCTCTTCTTCCAGCCTTTCCCTTACCGGCCCTGTGTTTTTGCTTTCAATCTTTATAACAAAGCTCTGGTGAAAAATCCTAGCGATGCTTTAAAATCTGTTGCAAGTGTTGCTAGAAACCAGAAATCCCCTGAACACCGTTTCATCCAGCCACAAGCTTCCCCCTGTGTAGGTTTTCATTGCTTCCAGGATTGACTATTTTAATTTGTTCCTGGTGACATTCCAGATTGTTTGCTAAACTGGCTGCAGATGGTTTCAAATGTTGCTGCTGCCAGAATTGTTACCATGATTTGATCTGCAAGATCATATTTCTCCAGTCTCATATTCCCTTGATGCGGTTTTCCTGTTAAGCAGCATATGGCTTGAAAATCCCTCTTTACTGACCTATAAAATTTGCAAGGGTCCTGGTTCTCTTTGCCTTTCTGACCTTATCACCTCTTTTAAAACAACAGTCGAGACTTGTCAGGAATCTAATATCAGGCACCTAGCCTGGCACCAGAACAGAGTAACAAGTTTAGCCACATAAGCTTTGTACACACGAGCTGTTCACCCTGGGCCAATGCTGTCAGGAGACACCTGTAATTCACTCGTGATTCATCAGGCACCCTCTGGGAATTGGTGCTGGCACAATATTACTGAAATAAAAATTGCTCCACTATAATGAGGTGAAAGTCTTCCCATTTCATTTCTCCTGGCAACAAAACCCACAATCCAATGCCAGGCACCTTGTACTCCAACACAGGTGATTAGAAAGACCAAAAACTTAAGACAAGGGAAGGATAGATCAGTTTGTTTCCACTCTGTGCCAATTTCACATGTGTTCATTCATAAGTATATTTTGTTCTCTTTTTCCATTTTTTTTAAAAACTGCACAAAACATGTATTGTTTCTGTACACATTTTTTCATAAAATATTGTTCTTGTATGTATTTTATCCCCAGATCCACATTTTAGTATGTTTCTGATCTGTATATTTGTTCAGGAAGTGCAAATTAGGTCAGCCTGCTTTAAAATGTGGGCCAAATTAAATCTTTGAGCATCCCTGACTAAGAAATGGACAAAACACTAGTCTGGCTGCTATGGAAAAGGAGGAGGGAGAGAGGCTTTCCCCCAGCTCTGCTCATTTTTTTGTTCAGTGGCTTTGCTCTGCCCCAGGTTCCACTCCTCTAGTTCAACCAGGATAAATTAATTCCAGAATTGGAACACATGCTGTTTGCTGAAGCTTTTAGTTCTGTTAGGGTAGGGTTTGTTTGTTTGTTTGCATCTTCCCAGCCCCATTGCATGTTACTGATCTTGATTGTATCGCAGTAAGATTTTGTGTGTATGTAAGGTGTGTACTGATGCACTCATGGGCTCCTCTGCATTGGGAACATCCAGATTCTTTCCCACAAAGCAGATCTTCAGACTGCACAAATTCCCTATGAGACACCTCACACTTGAAAAATGAAAAAAAGCCAAACGCACACAAAGAGTGCTTTGTTCCTTGCTTACACCCTGTATCAGTGGTGATTTCTCCAAAGGAGTCAGTAGTTCTTATTTTCATTTATGAATCTTCTGTAGTTCAATAACAAATGGGCACAAACAAAAAAGGAGCTCTTTATGGGTAGTTACAAGGATGTGATGAAGCGTTACCTGCCCAAAGATGAAGGCGAAGAAGAGGAGGTTCCGGCCCAAAAGAAAAAGGTGTTTTAATATGGTTTGGGCAGTCTGGTTTAAGTATGGAAACAGAGCACATTCTACCCTTATATAGTCTGTGTATATAGTTTGCCTGTCATTGTAGTGCTTAGAAAACACATATGCCTGTGTTATTTCACCCCCATCCCCACACACATTTTTTAAACTGCACATTATTAGCTTTCCAATTGCACATTCCCCCTCAACTCCACATTTTGTGTTCAAATGTGCACACGCACATATATACACACTTTGGTAACAACCTATTCACAAAAATATTTGATGTACAACAAAGGATACAATTGCAACTTCTAGATAGCAATAGGGTGCAAAGTTGAGGCAGAGTGAAGTGAATGGCCGAGGCAGGAGATGCTGTGGGGCAACAGCTGAAGCCCCCTGGCTGTTCCCCTGCACTGGAAGACAGAGAACTGTGTATAATTCATGCCCTGCCAGGCAGGCCCCAACAACAGTTTGCTTCCCTCAGGTATGAAATGTTGGAAGGCACAATCCGGTCAGATTCTGTACATGGAATGGGGGGAGGAAGAGCCATCTTGTTCTTTCCTTCAGGAGATAAAATGTTGTGGGCCTGCCCTGTAGGGCTTTCATGTCATCAGACACTTATGACTGATTATTCCAACGTCCCATTTAACATTCTTGAAATCTGTTCCCAGACTTTATCCAGAGCTCAACAATTCCCCCCTCCCCCGTAATTATGTGAAAATATAGTTTCAAATAAAACCTTACAAGTTGCCTGCATGGCACAAATCCAGATCTAAACCTACATTCTCTGCGTGCCCCTAGAGATTGCATAGGGGTTTTTTTGTACCCTAAAGGAAAACACATTAATTAGGCTGAGTAAATTCTGAAACCAAACATCATAACCGCAAATGTCTTAACTATTAACTATTCTGGAAATGGTTAGGTCATATGTAAAATAACCAAGTCCACCATCTGGAAATTTTTGTTCCAGTCACTAAAGCCCATAAACTCTGCATTATAAAAACATACTTAGAGAAGGTAAGGACCGTGTGACAGAATCATCTGTCCTCCATAATGAGTACACAGATACCCTTGCTAATGTTTGTGAGTATAACTGGAGGATGTGGAAGGGCATCAAGCACAAGACAAAAAGGAAGGAGGAGGCAGAAAAGAGAAGGTAGAAAAGAGAGAGTGCTCTATGTTTATTTTTACTAATTCACTGAACTTTTATGTCAACATTCCCATAACAAAATGTTTTACTTTGAAAAGAACTGTGGTAAAGTTCTCTTAGATCCTGCTGGAGTTAAAATGTCGAGAGCCTAAGATATTCTGGAATTTGCTAGCCTTCATCCTTGTGGTTGCCATCTGTCCAAGATTGCCCTGGAGGACTTGGAAATGATGCAATGTGGTTTAACACACTTTAAAACGCTGCTCTGGGTGCCCAGCATCCAGACTTTTATACATCATTGTAACTGGAAATATGCTTTTGCCTCCTCTTTCTATAGCTATTTATTTGACTGTGTTGATTTGTTTATTACATAGGAGCTCAAGGCAATGTACACCATTCTCTATGTCCCCATCATTTTATCTTCACAATGTAGAGTAGGATAGACTAAGAGATAGTGACAGGCCATTGGTTGCCAGTAAGCTGTATGCCTGAGTGGTGATTCGAACCTGGGTCTCTTCAGTCCTAGTCTGATATGCTAATTGTTATACCACATTTGCTGTTTCATAACAAGCTGGAAAAAGGTATATAAATATTTAAATAAATATAATAGAGGGTTGTATTCAAAGTCGAAATCGACTTGAAGGCACATAACAACAAAATTCAAAGTAGCTCTAAGTAGCTCCTTGTGTGGCAAACAACTTCTTGCACAATGGGACTTTCCTGCCTTCTTCCCCCTCCATATGCAATATCCTTTTTGAGGTGAGGTGACCAGAACTGTACACAGTACACCAAGTGTGGTCACATCATATGTTTGCACAACAGCATTATACTGCTGGCAGTTTTATTTTCAGTTCCTTTCCTAATGTTTCACAGAATGGAATTTGTTGTTTTCACAACTGCCAAACATTGGGTCAACATCTTCCTTGAGCTATCCACTATGATCCCAAGGTCTTGTTCCTGGTCAGTCACTGCCAGTTCAGACCCCATGAGAGTAGATGTGAAATTAAGATTTTTTTGCCCTGATGTGCATTTACATTGAATTGCATTTGGCATTTTGTTGCTCATTCACTCAGTTTGGAGAGGTCTTTCTGGGGCGATTCACAATCCTTTTTTGTTTTAGCAACCCTGAACATTTTAGTATCATCAGCAAATTTGGCCACCTCCCTGCTGACCCCTAACTCTAGATCATTTAGGAACAAATTAAGAAGCACAGGTCCCAATACTGATCCTTGGGGGACTACACTTTCTACAGCCCTCTGTTAGGAGAACTGTCCATTTATTCCTACTCTGTGTTGTTTCCTAGCCAATTCCTGATCCATAAGAGGACATCTCATTCGTTGAATGCTAAACTTACTCAAGGGTCTTTAGTGGGGTACTTTGTCAAACGTTTTTGAAAGTGGAAGTACATGGTGTGGAGTTTTGAATTTTGTAGTTATATTTTGAACTGTTATAGGATGGCAATGTAATTTAAAAAAACATTTTTTAGTGAGAGTTTCAAAAAATTACGATGATGGGAATAATACGAACACAAATGATATTAAAAACAAAGAAGCAAACCTAAACATCAATCCTATTGGTCATTCATTGCTTTGGCACAATCTCTGAGCCAATGGAATGTGGAGAATAAGACATCAAGATGAAGGGGAACTGTACATTTTTTGGATCGTGAACTACCTTGAGTACAGTAATGTAGAAAGGCAGTATACAATGAATGGTGTCAAGAATACAGAACTATATATATAATAATTTACAAGGAACTATAAATTAACTGCCTACCATGAGTTTCATCTGTCATCAGAAAAGCACAAATGTAAAAAGAAAATGGGGGGGTGGAAAAGGGGATATTTGGAGGGTTGGACTTTCCCCCAGGGTAGGAATTTTATTTTATCAGGATTTTTAATTAGGTACTAGAATCCTACAAACTTCATAAATTTAAACTTCTTATCTTTGGTAACTTGGTCACCCACTGGACTTGAACTGGCACAGCCAAGACACTGAATTAAAAGGTTTAATAAAAGCTTTATTGAAAAACACATGCTCTTAGTCTCATACAGGCACTGTGACAAGTCACAAAAGAGATAGTAGATGTAACAGTGGTGACCTATCAGACTGGATCCCAATGCAACCCAACCAATAATCCAGCACAGAACCAGAATAATTCCTACTGGGAGGAAGAGTGGGATATACATCTAATAAACAAATAAAATAATTCTTCAAATGCCCGCCCAAGTCCAGGTCAAGAAACTCATCCCAAACTTATCTCTCTATCCCTTTTTTTATATAGCTCTTGTACATTAAATCTGGACCTGTTATTCCCCAAGTGGTGCTCCACATGTCCCCTTTCCCCTTAGTTATGACCTTTTACTCAGGTTACTGCCCCCCCCCGGTATCCTCCATATGGAAGGGTAATTGAGTCAAATGTTCCAGCAAGTCTTAGGAAGTCCTGCCAAAAAAAGTAGTAGTAGTAAAAATATTTATATACTGCTTTTTAACAAAACGTTCCCAAAGTGGTTCACATAGCAAAATATATAATGTTTGGCTGTATAAAAGAAGATGGTTATAAAGCAATGATTTTCATTTCAAATTTTAAATAAAGGAAATTCTCCCCAGTCCTTGCAACAACAAGAATTTGGCTTTGAATATGTGAAATAGTAATAAAGAAAATGAATCTTCTAAATATGTGCTGAGTGCATTCTACAGCATTAAATTCGAAGCTTGCCTCTATTAATTTGGCATTAGGGATTTCAGCCACTGCCAGGGGGCAGACATGTAGCACCAAGAGCAAAATATACCACATAGTAACCAAATAACTTTTCCCACACTGGTGAGTGTGGGGTGTTGTTCCATTCCTATTGGTCTTAAGGGGGGGAAAGGTTTCATCCCCCAGTGCACTGAATTATATATTCAGAGTCTGTGTGTGAAGTAGGGTGATTTTTGGTGGGGAGGAGCCTGCCAGTCATTTTGAAGAAGGAAATGTATTAAAAAAATACTTTATAACCTTTTCTGAATTGCTGAACAGAGGTTCTGCCTAGCAACAGGATGAATGAGGCTACATTCCAACGCAACTTTACTTGGGAGTAAGCACCAATGAACAGGGTGGGGACAGGACCAAAAAATGCAAATGCTAATACTTCAGCCTTTTCTGCAGAGAGGCTTGCTTTTATATCTTGTATTTGTTCAGGGGAGGAAGCATTTGCTGGATTCAACCCCTTTATTCTATCCTCCATGATGGCAGGCAGACCCTCCCATTGCATGCACCACTTAAGACACACACCCTGAGACAAAGAGGAAATTGAAATGAAGGCTGCTTCTCCTTGTTGATACAACCAGGAAGTCTATGGGTAAGGGGTGGAGTTACATGTGCTGATCAAGTGAGAATATGCAGTTTTCTAAACTGCTAGATTCTGCATATGCAGCAGTCTGGCAGGCTAAAATTCTTGATTTTCCCAGGACAGCTGTGGTGTCCCTTATTGGCTAACAACAATGGAAGGTGGGGATAGGCTGGTTTCTCACATAATGGGCAGAAAACCGCCTCCACATTTTGCCATGTGTCTCTGGATCAAGGGCTAGAGACTTGCTTTATTTTAAAAAATGAAAGCTGGGAATCTGGGCCACTTAATGGGCTAAGTGGGTACCAGGTAGCATGGGTAGAATATGGGTAAAACCCAGCTAACTGGGCAATATGACAACCCTAATCTCAGGAGCAGCAAAGCCTGGACTGCAGGAGAGTCCTATTGGTTTAAGTTTTGAAAAGCAGTAGTTCACTTCATCTAAGTTCCCTCCATAACAATAGGCTCTCTGGCAACTGCTCCAAACCACTTTCTCTTCAATAAATCCATGTACTCACAAGACCCACTGAGAAGGTAGAGGTGTGCAAAGCACCATAACAAAGCACTGACCTATTAGGCCTTGTTTACACTCCACAGGAGGTGGGATTTGAAACAGTCATCAAGACCTGAGCCCAGGATATCAAGGTTCATTTGAGCTCTGTAGCTTGTTAGCAGAACCTATCTGTTCCCCATTGTCTGGTGGAGGTGCTTCCAACTCACATTTTGTCTTTTCTACCTGGTCATTAGAAATTGGCTACTTGTCTTTACCAGTTACCACTTATTCTCCTTCCATATACTTCCAGCCATTTTTTAATGGAGCACCTGTGGAACCCAGCAGGCCACCACAGGGCAGCTGCTGATTTATTTATTTATTTTATTATACTTGTATACCACCCCATAGCCAAAGCTTTCTGGGTGGTTTACAGTAACTAAAAACATTAAAACAAATACAGATCTTATAAAAACAATTTAAAACACAATTAAAAAATTTAAACAGTATAAAACACATGCTAAAATGCCTGGGAGAAGAGGAAAGTCTTAACCTGGCGCCAAGAAGGTAACAGTGTTGGCGCCAGGCGCACCTCGTCATTTAGATCATTCCATAATTTGGGGGCCACCACTGAGAAGGCCCTCTCCCTTGTTGCCATCTGATTCAGAGCCCTTTCTAAACAGAGACAAAAATCCTTGATCTTGGGGCTTCATTCACATAAAACAAATATTCTTCCATTGAGCTAAGGCTCTTCCTCATGCTGAATATGAAGGCAAAGCAATGGAAATGTCACACATTTACATTTGCAATTAGTTCCATCCCAAGTGATAATTTTCTCCTCCCCCCCCCCGGGAAAGAATTGGCCCTGAGGCTGAAACATCTTTTTGTACCTCACTACAGAATGAGAGGAAAAATGAGTAATTCGTGTGATTCAGGAACACAGGTTCCAGCACAAAGGTCCAAACTGAGAAGTGAAGCCAGCTGAGGCAATGCAACATAGCACCCTAGTCGCGTAAAAATTCAGAATAAAGCTCAGCAGTGCTCAGAAAGTGACCCACTTTCATAAAACACAGCATGATGTATAATAACTGCCTCTCTGATAAGCTTTTGCAAAGTATCCTGAAGACAAAATGTTGCTACTATAACATTTACAGAAAGAAAGGATTGTATTATTAATACTTGGACAAGTACATCCTGGTGAGTAAAGACAGTACAAGCATGTATGCAAATTGAGGGTACAAGCAATTTCTCCAAGCATAACAAGCACATATGACATTCATGGAACATCCTAGTTCCATTCAGGTCCCTTGATATGTCAGAGTAATCTTGTCTCTAGAGTTATGCAAATTCAGCTTCCTTTAAAAAAAACACAAAAAACCTGATTCTGAAGATTTCAGTTTCCTGTTTAATTTTTACAGACATTTTGCCCGAGTAGGAACTTCTAATTCAAATCAAAGTTTGTTTTAGGCAAAAGTTGTTGGCAACTCTAGAATTTATAACCAGCATGGGACACTTTGCCAGCCCCACTTTTATTACGCTTTACTCACTAATATCCTAAAAGTTCCTTTTTATGATGGCCATAACACATATCATTTGCAATAACACAAGGGCAGTTGATTAGGAACTTGGACCTTTGCTCCAGTTGCCAATGACTCAGGTTTTGCTGTCTTTGGGATGTGGGGGACTAACAAAACCACAGTTGGCTCCAGCTATGAAACCACAAATGATCCTTAGACACAAATATGTTAGGGAGTGTGATGCTTCAGTTAATTTGAGAAATTAATGAGAGAACAAAGCAGATCCAGTTTCAACTCACTGATGAGAAGACAATCCTCCTTTAATTGAATAAATCATCCAATGTGCTTAAATTATCCAGAGCCCTGAGATATCAATGCCTATTTTGTCTACTTAGGTATGCTGAAAATAGTGTAATTTATCTTAAGCGTGACTTGGGAAGAAAACCAAAACCTTTACCTGTGTCAGATTACTTTTGTTCCTGATGCTTCCTTTCTGCAGACTGCTTCAGTGCAATGTCTAAGTACCATAAAATGACACACAGATTCATCCTGACATGTCACATGCTTGCGCACTCAACAAGCACCCTCTTCCCCTGGGCAGTAGCGTAATGCAAACACCTGATGCCTCCTGGGAATTCATCTGTGGGTGTCAGGCAGCTGCTGTTGCCCATCAGCACCTCCAGGTGTGGCTTAGTCAGCTGAGAGGTGACTGCAGCTGTAGATGTAGGCGCAGCAGGGGACGCAGGCAAGCAGGAAGCAGAAAAGTTACGCTTGGCTTCTGCTGCTTTCGTTCTTTTATTAATGCTTGGCCTGGCTTTGGTTTGGTTTGTCCTGATTTGAAACACCTGGCCTGATGTGGGATGCAGATGTTTGCTCTGTTGCCCAAGAACCAGCACTTCATTCTCTTTTATAACATGCGTTGTGACCTTGGGGGATTTTTAAAGCCCTTGTTTAACAGAGTCTTGATTTTCCTCTCTTGGTTTCTCAGCTCACAATCTGACAGATTTAGTGGCAGGGGTAAATAGAAATGAAAATCTTAATTTTCAGATTCCCTCTGAGTCAAACCCAATTGTCAAAAACGTGGCCTGTGGTTTTGCAATGCACTGTATCTCAGTTTCAATTTTCTGAAGGAATCTCTGTTATAGACATTTTCAAAAATACCTCTCCATCCATTTAACTTTTTCAGCACATTACAGTAACAATGCAATGATTTCTAATGTGTGCGATAGTTTTTGTTCCATCGCAATAATTAGATGGGGGAGCAAGATCTTTTCCCTCTCTAGTTTAGTAGACTAGATTATAATTTACTTAGGTCAGAAACATAAGTGGATTTCTTTAAAATGGAATGATAACCCAACATTTATATATTAGCAGCAAGATTATGGATCTCCACATGCCAACCACACATAATGAAATAAAGGCAAAAATGTCTTAGGGCAAATTATTTTTCTCGAAAATCTCACAAATTGGGAATATAGTCTCAGTCTGAAATATAGAAGCAACCCATTTTATTTTACTTTATAAATGTGCTTCTCCACGTGTGCATCAGATCCTATGGGGCAAAATTAAGCATGAGGTTGGAGGCTCTGATGTCAGTGGGGTAGTGAATGTGTTCTGGGTTTTAGTCCGAATTCAGCACCTTGGACAGCTCCTTGAAAATTCAGACTAAAATCCAGAGTGGATTTACTGCCCCACTGACATCGAAGCCACCAGTCTCCACTATGTAAATCTGTAAATGCAATTAACATGCATTGTTTTGTCATATAAACAGTAGCGGCCAGTAAGGCAGTGTAGGTGGGGCACCACTGGTCTCCTGGCTTCCAAGCACAGTGGGTCACTGCTGCTGACTGAGAAGGAGAGGCAGAGGAGCGAGCTGCAGGTAGTGTGGTGCACAAAAGCAGTGCCAGTCTGATACTTCTGCTGCTGTTGCTGCACCACACCGTGCCCCCAGCAACCTAATTCATTCGGAAACCGAGAAAGCAGTGGTGCCCCACCTGCACTGCCTCACTGGCCACAGCTTGAGCAGCCAAGGGAGTGGGGTGGGGAGTTTAACTCCTTTTCTTCCTGTCATTGCCTGGACAAAATTGACTCTCTTAAGCTGCTATTTGCCTTTTAAGGAAAGCTTCAATGTGGACAGCTGATCCTTCTTCACTATTTGTAGATCTCAGTTTAGCCACTGTGTGAGAAGGTACTACGCTGAGCGGACTTTTGTACCATGCTGAGGTCAGGTATGAATCGACCATCAGCTTATTTTTGATGAGGTGCTAACTTTTTTTATGAATGAAAACAATACCAGTCAGTGACAGTTCATGGGATATGATGTGGGACTGCACGAGCAGAGAGGATGAAATTGAAATGGAGCAGGCATGCTAAATGTGCTTTCATGCATTTGAGTACATAAAAAGCATAAAGCACATGTGCAAGACAGCAGTTACATGGTTAGGGTCTGGCTCAATTAGTGTAAGGTGGGGATGATTCTACAGGGGCTACCAATTAACTGAGAACAATGCATCAGGAATAAATTCAGTGTCCTGCCAAAATTAATGGGAGCTGTAAAATGGCATGTTTTTCATCTTGCCTTTTATATCCTTGCCAGGAGACACAAATCATATTAGCGGAAACTCTGCTTTCTGTGACTGTAGCTACTGAAGAAACAGTACAAGAGGAAGTGATAAAGGACTGCAAATGGGATGTACATATTCTTCATATTCTTCAAATCAGGAATTATGTGTTGCCTAATCATATTAAGGGTTCTATGGCATGATAGCACCTATGTCATATTGGTCAAGCACTATTATTTATTTATTTAGCTATTTATTTACTAATTTATATCCTGCCCTTCCTCCCAGTAGGAGCTCAAGGCGGCAAACAACAACACTAAAAATACTCTAAAACTTAATAAAAACAGACTTTAAAATATATTAAAACAAAACATCTTTAAAAACATGTTAAAACAAATCTTTAAAAACATATTTTTGAAAAAGCTTTAAAAACAGCTTAAAAAGCAATTCCAACACAGACACAGATTGGGATAAGGTCTCTTCTTAAAAGGCTTGTTGAAAGAGGAAGGTCTTCAGTAGGCGCCGAAAATATAAAAGAGATGGTGCCAGTCTAATATTTAAAGGGAGAGAATTTCAAAGGGTAGGTGCCACTACACTAAAGGTCTGCTTCCTAAGTTGTATGGAACGGACCTCCTGATAAGATGGTATCTGCAGGAGGCCCTCACCTGCAGAGCGCAGTGATCGTCTGGGCATATAAGGGGTAAGAATTAAAACACTAGCATATGTTTCGAGCTGTTGTCTCCATTCTGTTCAAAAAGAAATTTTTCTCCTATCAACAAGGAGGGCTCATTAATTCCTAAGGTCTTAACACAATTAAAGTATAACTAGTTTTGATTTTTAAAAAAGTACTAGTTTTTGTATTTCATCCAGCCAAAATCCCCAATTTACTTTTCCTACCCTTCTAAAACAATAACGATAACAAAATCCCCATACCAAATGCAAAAGTCCAAAATCAACCAACCAACCAACCAAAACCAATTCTCAAATGTGGAGACACAATTGTCACAAGTCAAAACTTGGAAACCTCTTCTTTGCATTTTAAGAAATGGCTTTCATTTTCATTTCAAAATGTATGTGTTTTTAATTTTATTAAATCACATTAGGGGGGCCCTGCAAGTATATTAGCTTCTCTTCTCTTCATTCTCACTTCCCTCCATGAGTTGGTGGTGGAAGGCAGAGAGCCTCCTGTACTTGTGGAATCTCCACATACGATATAGAACTACATGCAAGTACAGGCAACTCCCAACCACACAGTTGCCTTCCATCTAGGGGTGGGTGAATCTGTTGATCAAAGTTTCTCTCACTTTCTCATTTTTCTAATCTTAAGTTCAGTTCTCCACATCAGTTTTTTTTTTAAAAGTCATGAAAAGTCATCAGCATTTTAGTGAGAATTTCTCTTTATACCTAGTTTTGCATACAATTTTGCCTTATATACACATTTTTGTAATGCAATTTTCCATAATATATTCATTCTTGTATGTTATTTTTATGAATATATGCATTTTTATGCACAGTTTGCCACTGTGAATTCAATCTTATACACATGACTTGGCTGGAGAACTACATTGCAAAAATTCAGAGAGTGTGAATTTTTGAAGGATGGCCATGTTTCGGTTCACATATTGTTTTGGAAAGTGCTAATTAGGTAGATTCATCTTTAAATGTGAACTAAATCAAATTTCTCCCCCACCTCTACTTCCAATTCATGGAGGATGATAAGAACAATGATGAAATGAGTCAGAACTAGTGTTACGGTACATAGTATCTGAATGCCTTATTTATATCTCAAACATCAAACTTATAAAGGTGTTTTATGCTGACTGAGGCCATCGGTCCACCTAGCTCACTAATGTCTATTCCAGCAGTTCTTCTAGGTCTAAGCCAGAGATCTTGCAAGTCTTTCCTACCTGAGATCCTTTAAGTGGAAATACACCAAATATTAACCTGCCATACAAAATAACTGCCTACTATAGGAAGCTCCCATTATTGAGACCACAGGAGAACTGCATGCCTACCAGGACTTTTCATTTCATCCCCCTCCTCAAAAACATACCCTAGCCCCTCAAATGCCACAGGACAAGCTGCCTTTAGGTTTCAAAAGAGGCTTGTGATATTACATTGCATGTGCTCCTCAGGGAAGAAGCAATCCAATTTCCCAGTCAGGGTATAATAGTCCATGGACTACTGTGGGGGCTAATGGGCTCACGGGCAGAAATGGCCTCACGGGTCAAATGGGGAGGTTCATTGCCCCCTGAATGAACTTCCCCATTTCGCCCCTGAGGCCATTTCAGCCAAATCACACTCACCTGCCCTACACCTGACATTATACAGGATGTCAGGTGTGGGGCAGGTATAGACCTGGCTCAGTTGAAAGATGGTTGAGCAGGCACTATGATCAGCTAATTGCTGGCACCTGCAAAACCCTATGAAAAGCCCCGTGAAAAGACAATTAGCTGATAGTTGCATCTTGCTAACCCTCATGCAAAGCACTATCTGGCAGAGAACTTTGCAAGCACAGGCAACTCCCAACTACACATTGTGCAAGACCTGTGGGGGCAAAAAAGGTCATCTTATATCAGTGTGGTGTCAGGTGAGTGACAGGTGGGTGTCCCTGGCCATCTGTCAAACATAGCCTGGATGCGATAGGGAAGATCATGATCTGGCTTGCGGGCCAGATCCAGTTCCCCACTCCTAGGTTTGTGGGAGACTGATCCCAGTAAGAGCATCATGCAAAGGGGGGGGGCCAACTTGGTCCCATTCGTCAGTCAGAGAAGGAACAGCCACAGGGACCTTTGCTTTCCCACACGCTTCTCCAGCTGCCATTTGCCCTGAGATTGCAAAAGCAAGGGGAAAACACACAGTGGCTCCACGAATCTGCCAAAGGAATAAGAGCCACCAATTGCTGTTCAAGCAAGTACACTAGCAGAGGAAGATCACCCTGTCCCAAACTGGATATAAATGGCTGCTTATAGCTTGCTACTTTGGTCGGGTCTTGAAAGTCTGGTCTCCTCCTCTACCCTCCTTTGTGTGTCTTTCCTTTTTAGTTTGCAAGCCTAATAGCAGGGAATAGATATCTCTTGCTATCTATTTTTAATTGATGTAAGCTGCTTTGGCAGACAATTATTGACTGAAAAGAGGGTACAAATATAGTAAATAAATAAAGGTATATAGACATTTCTCTAGACTGTTGGCTATAGCTGCAGTCTTGTGCTCCATTAAAGTCAACAGAAATTGCATTTGGGGAAATCAAAGCAGGGTGTTTTTTTTAAAAAAAAAGTAGTACCGATTTATATCAGACATATTGTTGATTCTGAAATTTGTCTTGTTAACAACAAAAAAACCAGTCAAATCACCAAATAAAGCCACTGTTATAGTTTGTTGTTATGTGCCTTCAAGTTGATTACGACTTATGGCGATCCTATGAATCAATGATCTCCAATAGCATCTGTCATGAACCACCCTGTTCAGATCTTGTAAGTTCAGGTCTGTGACTACCTTTATGGAATCCATCCATCTCTTGTTTGGTCTTCCTCTTTTTCTACTCCCTTCTGTTTTTCCCATCATTATGGTCTTTTTTAGTGAATCATGTCTTCTCATTATGTGTCCAAAGTATGATAACCTCAGTTTCATCATTTTAGCTTCTAGTGACAGTTCTGGTTTAATTTGTTCTAACACCCAATTATTTGTCCTTTTCACAGTGCATGGTATGCGCAAAGCTCTTCTCCAACACATTTCAAATGAGATGATTTTTCTCTTATCTGCTTTTTTCACTGTCCAACTTTCACATCCATACATAGAGATCGGGAATACCATGGTCTGAATGATCCTGACTTTAGTGTTCAGTGATACGTCTTTGCATTTCTAGTTCTCTCATAGCTGCCCTTCCCAGTCCTAGCTTTCTTCTGATTTCTTGTCTATTGTCTCCAGTTTGGTTAATGACTGTGCCGAGGTATTGATAATCCTTGACAAGTTCAATATCCTCATTGTCAACTTTAAAGTTATATAAATCTTCTGTTGTCATTACTTTAGTCTTTTTGACGTTCAGCTGTAGTCCTGCTTTTGTGCTTTCCTCTTTAACTTTCATCAGCATTCGTTTCAAATCATTACTGTTATATCCACTGTTATAGTGGAATATATAAGATAATTATATTTTTGCAGAGTGGTCTTACTGCATCACATTTCATTTCAGCATGTGAAAGTGTTCCAACCTGCAAAGAATCAAGCTGAATCAGCTACAGTCACACATGCAAACTCTTTATAGGTCACAAACTGATTGTTCTCAGAGACCAAATATCTATAGAATCAAAAGGTAGTAACAAATAGGACCTCTTTCCACAAGATGTCACTGTTTCTCTTTCACAAAGAAAGACTGGCCTGTCGGAAGAAGCAGAGCAGATGCTATTGAAGATAACCTAAAAGCACAGATCATCTTTTGTGTGTGCACGTCAACCCATGGAATATACTATCTATGACAAACAACAATTTGACATTCAGTACAGTCCCAGAAGTAGCAGGATTCAAATATTTTCACTACATTCTCTAGCTCATAGCACCGGTAAGCTATATGCAGCCTGTACCAATCTCCTCCAACTACTCTTCTAGCTATTAAAGGTAGTGCCTAGTTGAAATGAGACTCACATTGCATGAGCATTTTTACATGTATAGGTTTCACATTCCCTTTTTAATTATTTTTTTCATATCCTTGTTTGTTTTGGTTTTTCTTTGTGAAAGGATGAGGAATTGTTTGTATAGAGACAGGTCTCCAGTAGTATCCTCAGGCAAGTCCTAAAGGCTTGCCGCTGCTGCCCTGGACCCTCTTTTCTGGAACTCCACTAGGCATTGGGCAGCCAACATTGTAATTACCCAGAATGCCCTGGAACAACTCATTGCTCCAGGGCATTTTGGCCAATTACAATTGTCCATGCCTGCCAGTCATTGGAAGAGCACCACCACCACTGCCCTCCTCTCCTTCCTCTTTCTGCAAGCCTGCTTGTGTCCATATTAGGGATGGGGGAGAAATTCAGCCAAATCTATCAAATTTGCCCTTTTGAAAACAATATGAGAATTTTGCAGTGTACTCCAATCAAACAATGTTTACAAAAATGCATAGATTAGGGGAACGCACGCATCAACATGAATATATTAGTGAAAATAACATAAAAATGCATTATATGATGAGAAATTGCTTGCAAAAATGTGCGCAGTAGTCAAAACTGCATGCAAAATCTCTGTGTTAAAGATAGATTCACATTAAAATGCTGAAGAATTTTCATTAGGATTTTTTTAAATTGCTGCAGAAATGTGGTGAACTGAGTTGAAGAGTGGAAAAAATAGAAACTGAGAGGGCTGAAAGTGACAGATCTTTCCATCCCTAGCCCAGGTAAAAGAAATAAGAGGATGAGCGGCTACCTGCTGCCATGGAGGGAGGGCACCACCATGGGGGTCATCACCAGAGGTCCCCGTGCCAAGAACTGGACCTTCACCAGAGGTCATCACCAGAGGTCCCCTCAAACCTGGAACTGGACCTTCAAGGTGGCAGATGTCACAGGGAAAAGGAAACATCCCCCGTTGTTGAGCAACTGGGCCAATGCTCCCTCACTTCACACAGTCACATTAGTTAACTATTTGAGGCAGAGGGTGGATGGAGAAGTGCTTTTGAATGTGCATACTGTTGAAAGTAATGCAGTATAGATGGATGACATCCAGATGCACAACCCATCCCCCCTATTTGGCCCCAAGTAATCAGCAATATATGGCTACAGCTAGATCTAAGTGCAAGTCTTGCAATGCTGGAAGGCAGTGAAATTGCCAGAGCAGTGCAGTGAGATATTGAGCACAGGCCCAGCTGCCTGGACATCTGGGACATCTTTCCTTCCCCAGTCCCCATTCAGTGTAAGGGCCTGTGTGTGCCTGCAGTGATGTCATCAGTTACCCTAGTGGTTGGGTTCAAACAAAGAGTGCCAAGTTTAAAAAAATGTTGCCAAAGCTCAGGCATGACTTCAGGTTTTGGGGGGCCTGGACAAGCTGTCTGTAGTGGCCTCCCTGGCATTGACTGCCACTTGGACCCACTGGCATGAGTGCTGCTGGAGCCACCAGCCTCTCCTTTCCCTGTCTAAGTGGGTGTGATTATCCAGTGGTACTGCAATGGGATAGATGCTGAGCAATCCCTTGGCCCTGACTGGTGCCTAGTGATCACCATATTTTATCTCCCACAGCATTGTGGGACATATAATGTGTCAGCCATAAGGCACCAGAGTGACTGATTAGCTCCATCCCATTATAGTGCCCATGCTGCCACAATATAAGGTGTGTGGGCAACTGACTGTCTGCACTGCTGCTGTACCTGCACCCATGCCACTGGGAGCCCACATGATAGCTGAAGATTATGGTGGGCCCCCAGGCAGGGCATCCCGGTGGGATCTGCTGGGGCACATGGGCCTTGGTAGATTCCCCAGTATACTGGGTGCTGATATTGAGCTTGCCACTGTGCAAATGAGTGGAAAGTTTCCATATTCCTGGCCACCAAGCAGAAACTTTTGCAGTGAAAATAAAAACTCATGAAAATTTTATTTATTTATTTATTGTTTGATTTATATCCCACCCTTCCTCCCAGCAGGAGCCCAGGAGCCCATCAATTTGATGATGCACGAAATAAAGTTTTCTTCACAATTCTTTCTGGCTAGGAGAATGGGGCTTTTTGTGAGCCTGACAATCAGCAGAGATATTGTTTACATATAAGCAGCATGACTTCTACTGTACACAAGAGCCTGCCCCTCCAACTGCCAGACAGACAATCACCACTGTGAGCTATCGCAACCCAGATAATGAACTTAAAGGAGGAAATGCTTAGCTTCAGCAACCCCATCTAGCAAACAAGAGATCAGCCCTATCAGATTTATTTTGTTTTATTTTGGCTATTTGTATACTGCCCTATATCCTAGGATATCTGGGCAAATCACAATAAAATCAACAGAACAAAAAGACTGACAGTGCTGATTATCTGTTTGGCATGAGGACCTCTCATTCAATTGCAAGGGAGCTGTTTCTCCCTCTGCCATCCTTTAATATGAACAGGAGCAGATTCAGAAACTGGCACGTATACAGAAACTAGGCTGGAGCCAAAACTAGGTGTGTGTTTTAAAATCTGGAAATAAAACTAATTGAGATTCTGGAATGATTATTTCTTTGGATGTACATATCAGACACATGTCCAAAGACATAACTTTGGATATGTCTGACACTTGAGACCAAAAGGTTTTCACTGAGGGACATTCTCACTGCTTGTGGAATAAAGTACTCTATTTTGTAGCCTCTTCAGCACAAGGTTGAGAGGCTGTTATTATGAATATAAAGTAATCTAACAAGTGTATAGTGCCACCTGTGTATGACTGTAAAATAAGACTCTCTGATTGTTGCTTGGATAGATTTGCATGAGAACTCTATTTATCAGCTGATCATTATCACAACACAGTGCCAAAGTTAAGACAGGAAAGATAGCTATCACTGTGATCTGGCTTTGGGTGCAATTGACTATGTGGCATTATTGTAAGACCAATGCTTCCTGCCTCACTATGGCAGTGTGTGAGAGAGTGAAATGAGGAAAAAAATGGTGATGACTAGCAGTTTGGTAAACACTTTGCCCCTATTTGCAAGGGCCCTCCCAAAAATTTCTGTAGGAATGCTCTTCATAACTGCTAAACAGGGTTGCAAGGTTGGGGGCATTTTGGCTCAGTCCAAACAAAAATCATTTTCCACACATGGAAGCCCCTTACTGTGTTGGAGACAACATCTTTTACTGGATCAATCCTGTGTTGTAGGGTTCTGTGTTTCATGCAGAAATAGAAGTTGTGTGTCGCTCTCAAAACTTCCATGGAGAATGAAACATCATGTGGATTACGCATTCTAGAATAACATTTTTCACTTTTTACAACATAATTTTTTTCATGACGGTGAGATCACCTTTTGGTTTTGACTGCACGTCTCTAGACAAATTTCAACCATTGTAAGAATAACTCCTTGAGTTTTCCTTCTGGCATAATATTTTTGTACATTTTTGTATATATATTTGGAAGCCCACTGTGAATTGTTTGCAAGGCACTTTGAATGTAAAGTTGCTTGCCTGTGTAGCAAACTTGATGACACATCCACATTCACTGTAGTCCCCAGCAAGATGTCCAGTGCAAAGTCTTCTGCAACTTCTTGCAATTAATTTCAGTTGCTGCGGCCTGATAATATGGACAAGGAGCGTATGGCCAACAACATGTCTCCTGTGGATCCAGGGTAATATGGCCAACAACATGTCTCCTGTGGATCCAGGGTATGGTCAACACATATTTGTGGGAGGGAATGGTCCCAGCCACCCTGAAAGAGGTGAAAGACCCTGAAAGACCATTCCCTGGACCCAGTTTGTGACAACTACCACCTGGTCACAAATACGTCCTTTTTAGATTGTTGCACACCAATTGCAACTATTGGGTGAAACAGATTACCTTGACCCATTTTAATCTGGTTATGGGACTGAATTGGCCTTGGTCGCCCTGATGGATGATTTGTATCGTGAGAAGGACAGGGCGAGTGCAACCCTGTTGTTCTTACTTGATCTTTCAGCAGCTTTCAGTACCATTGGCCATGGTATCCTTCTGGGCCAGCTTGGTGAGATGGGTATCAGTGGCACTGTTTTATAGTGGTTCTGATCTTATCTCCAGGGTCTGTTTCAGATAATAGCATTGGGCGATTATCCCCTGGCAGTTGTGCTGTGGGGTACTGCAGGATACCATCTTGTCCCTAATGCTGTTTAACATCTATGAAGCCTTGAAAAGTGGTTGTGGGTAGGTGCTTCCCAAGTCTGGATAGTTGTCAATTACCTGCTTTGGATGGGGTCGTACTCCCTCTGAAAGAGCAGGTTAGTAGTCTGAGGGTGTAGTCTGGATCCATTTTTGTCATTAGTGGCCCAGGTGACCTCAGTGGCTAGGAGTGCCTTTTACCAGATTTGGCTGGTAAGACAGCTGTAGCCGTTTCTGGGCTGGGGTAGCCTGACCCCTGCTGTCCAGGCACTGTGTCATGGGCCCCAAGGAGAATCTTTGGCAAGGTTGGGAGAATGGAGAAGGGGTGGCCAACTTTGGGGAGGACATTGCCAGCACTGGGAGGAAATGAGGGGGTTACAGAGGATGTGTCTCCAGAAGCCTCGAGGCCAGCTTCTGGAGTTACCGAGGAAGGCTCAGACAGCCTTTCCTTGTCTCAACTGGCTGGTGAAGACTCTCTGCAGGCACCAAGACCAAGCATAATGGCAAAAGAGATGTGCTAACAAAAACATTGAAAGTTCTCAGGCACAGGAAAATGAAAGTGACTCAGGAGAGTCAGGAAGTGGGAGGTTGTGGAGGATAGAGAAGAGACGGTTACATGTTGCCTAGTTTCATCCACCCCACCTTTGTAGCCCCTGACTTGCAGCTTGTGCTAAAAAAATCTCTGAATTAATAGTGTTAAGTGCTCTCCCTGTTTCTGTATGTAAGAAGTAGCATTGCTTGTATTTGCTGTTGCAACTTGTCTGCTGTTGCTTCCAATGTCTAGTATGCCTCTTGCTGTTTGAATCCCGGTTTAGACCTAGCACAAAATGCTAGATCCTGTTCTGATTTCTGGAATAAAGCTTTATGCAGGAAAACCCAGTCTTTGAGTCCTGAGTCTGCTTCTCTGGTTGGGAGCCAGGACACACTGGTAATCTCCAGGCTGGATTATTACAATGTGCTCTATGTATTGCTGCCTTTGAGGTTGATCCGGAAGCTACAGCTCATGCAAAATGCAGTGGCACGACTGACTGCTCGCTGGGGCAGGATATTTCTAGCATGTTACCCCAATGCTGAAGGAATTGCACTGGCTGCCAATTAGCTACCAGGCTACATTCAAGGTGGGTTTTTTGTGTATAAAGCTCTATACAGCTTGGGATCAGGATACCTGAAAAATTGTCTCATCCCTTATATGCCCAGTCTATTACTGTGTTCTGCAGGTGAGGGCCTCCTGCAGATACAATCTCATCAGGAGATTCATTCTGCACAACATAGGAAGTGGACCTTTAGTGTTGTAGCACCTACCCATTGGAGTTCCCTCCCCTTATATATTGGACAGGCACCATCACTGTTGTCTTTTCAGCACCTACTGAAGATCTTTGTCTTTTCACCAAGCATTTTAAGAAGATACAGTCTGTGTCTGTATTGGAATTGTTTTAAAGATTTTTTAAAAGATGTTTTGTTTTTAAAATATGTTTTTAGTGTTTTATCATTTGTTGTTTGCCATAAATACAAAATAAAATAAAATAAAATAAATGCCTCTATAGAGGAAAATGTTGAAACTGGTCAGGTGGTAGGATCTAAACCATTCTGAATCATTTTTGTAAAACATGAAAATATTCATATTGTTCTAGCAAAGGCAATCAAAAAGAAAAAAGAAAAAACCCAGATAGTCGTAAATGCAGAAACACTGGCCTAGACAACAATTGCTGCTACAATTTTGAACTAAGTCAAAGTCTGAAGTTATTTCTGACCCCTCCCCCCCCAATAAGGCAAAACATATAAGGAATTTCAAAGAAAGCCAAAAGAATGTTGATAAGCAACTTTCTAAGAGGACTTTCATCCATCTTGGTTTGCATCCTATAACTGAACCACTATCTATGCTGGGAAGGAACACTATAAATCAACAAATATATTCAAGCTACTTATTTTTAGGGATGTTGCAAGAATGGAGTTTTGACTTGATACCTGCCATTAACACCTCAGTGTTATAAATGCTGATCCTCAGATCCACTGAGGTATGAAATCATTTTTATTTTTATGTGAATCTTATGGTGGGCCAGCATTACATATAATATAATATTTCAATAACAAAACATATTTATTTGAGTCTTTCATATCATTATTTTTTTACCCTTTAAAACTTAGAAGTCCAATATATTGGTGGGAGGGAGGAGATAGAGAGAGGGAGAGAGAGGGAGAGAAAGAGAAATAAAGTGTATATTCCTGAGAGCAGCTGGAATTACCTGGCAGTTTATTCAAGAGCAGCATGAGATGGAACTCACAGAGAAAAACATTCCACAAAGGGGAACTAGAATGTGTTGTAAATATATGTCCCATCTCACTCCTTCTTTGCTGCCAAGTCAAATGTGTCTTCAAGCCAGGCCTTTATACTTGGAGAGGTTTTGGCTTTCAAAGCTTCCAGAACTTGCCTCCTGGCAATCAGCGCAGACCTTCTGAACTAGGCCCCCAGATGTTTGGGCAATACCCAAGGATGGGGAGGTGGAGTGTAAAATCAAATGTGTATATCGTTCCCAATATAAAATTATATCTAACTATTTCCATACTTGAGGGATGTATGAGCTTTCAAGCACATGAGATACGAATTTAACCAGCTAATTAGGACCTGCAGCTAGGTGAGTCTGAAATAGTGGTGCTGCCAGGTTTTGTAATTCTTTGTTGAGAAATACAAATTTCAGTGACTCCCAATGCTTACCTCAAATACAAGGCAAGAATTATTTGGCTTGGATTTTAATCTGCATTGGAGAAGTCCTCCCTCTCAGCCTTCCTTCCATGATGCCCACACAATCCTGCATTCCATATGCAGAAATATCCAACGTTTCAGAACTACTATGGCATGAATGGCTTGAGTCAAACGATTTGCACCCCTGGGTGATTCCATTAGGACAGCTACTAGTTCTAACCTGTGTCCTAACCTGGGTCAAGCAGCATACAATGGTACCACAGGACTCTGGGCAGAGCAGTCCTAATCAAAGGACACTTGGCCCCAGAGACAATTGGAGCCACCACCACATTCCGGTCAGGGTGGAAAGTGTGAGGCATCTCTCTCTCCCCCCCCCCTTTGCTGTGCCAGATCCAGGTTAGAACAGCAGAGGGATCCAGATCGGGCATCTCAAGTGCAGTGGGATAGTTTAGGATTCAGCAAATCCTTGGCTGGCCCTGCCCTGTTTTGGGGCCAGGTGAAGCACCATCAGTAGTAGCCTTCAGCAGGCACAGTGGGAGCTTCTATCCAATCCTAACAGCCTTCAGGAGTGTAGATTGGGGATTAAGATCTATATATTACTGCCCAGAGTTTGGGAAACAAACAGGACAAACTTGAACTCTTCATACAGAAGGTTAAGAACAACTTGATAGGTATAACTGAAACTTGATGGGATGACTCCCATGACTGGGCTACAGCAACTGTAGGGATATAACTTGTTGGAGGATGAGCTTGGTAGCTTGGTAGCCCCATGGAGAGCATCTGGATGAAAGTAAATGAGGCAAGGAATGAAAGGAACAAGGTGGTTGGATTCTACTGCCGACCACCCAATCAAGGAGAAGACGAGGATGAAACTTTTGAAAAACAAATGGCCAATGTTCCAAGGAGGCCTGATATAGTAGTAATGGGGGACTTCAATTACTCCAATATCTGCTGGGAGACAAATTCTGCCAAGCATGGCCCCTCCAAAAAACTCCTGACTTGTGTTGCTGACAATTTTCTCCTACAGAAAGTGGAGGAACGAACAAGAGGATCAGCTATCCTTGACTTGATTCTAACCAATGGAGACAACTTGGTGGATGAAGTGGCAGTTACAGGAATTCTGGGGGAAAGTGACCATGCTATACTTGAGTTCTTTATTTCAAAGGAAGCAAAAGCTGAGTGTAGCCATACTCATACCTTAGACTTCAGGAAAGCCTATTTTAATAAACTCAGAACAATGATAATTAAGGTACCACGGCAAGCAACCCTAATGAGAAAAGGAGTCCAAGATGCGTGGGAGTTTCTAAAAAAGGAAATTCTAAAGGCACAACTCCAAACAATTCCAACAAGGAAAAAAGGTGAAAGACAGCAGCAGAAGCCAATGCAGTTTCACAAAAAACTTAGAGATGACCTGAAAACAAAAAGGGACACATATGGAAAGTGGAAGGAAGGCTAGGCCACAAAGGAAGAATTCAGACAGGTAGTACAGAATTGCAAGGATGGCATCAGGAAGACTAAATCTCAGAACAAGCTGAAGGTAGCAAGGGATTCTAAAAGCAACAAAAAGCATGCATAGTAAAAGACAGAGAAAAGAACTGATAGTTTAGCTATTCAGTGAGGATGGCAAAATGATGACAAAGAAAAGTCATAAGTGCTCAATTTCTACTTTGGCTGAGTTTTCTCCCAAAAGAGGGTCTATGGCCCTCCTGGTAAATGGAAAGAACAAATTGAAGTGACATGACTGCAGCTTGAGATTGATAGATAAATGGTAAAGAAATACCTAATTTGAATGAGTTCAAATCTCCAGGGCCCAATGAGCTGCATCCTAGAGTAATGAAGGAACTGGTGAAGAACTCTCAGAACCACCGTCTATTATTTTTGGGAAATCATGGAGGATGAGT
Organism: Rhineura floridana; assembly: GCF_030035675.1. Lineage (NCBI taxonomy): Eukaryota > Metazoa > Chordata > Lepidosauria > Squamata > Rhineuridae > Rhineura > Rhineura floridana. The sequence continues at coordinate 281,610,895 of NC_084480.1, forward strand.
GAAGTGCTGCATGACTGGAGGAGGGATACTGTTGTTCCTGTCTTCAAAAAGGGCAAAAAGGAGGAACCTGAGAACTACAGACCAGGCAGACTGACATCAATCCCGGGGAAAATTATGAAGCAGATTATAAGGCAGTCAGTCTGCAGTAATTACTAGAAGCTGACATGGATTTGTCAAGAACAAATCCTGCCAGACTAATCTTATCTCATTTTTCAATCAGGTAACCTTCCTGGTACACTGTGGGAATGCTGTGGACATAATATATCTTGACTTCAGCAAAGCTTTTGACAAAGTGCCCCATGATATTCTGATTAGCAAGTTAACTACACGTAGGCTGGATGGAACAACTATCAGGTTGATCCACAGTTAGCTACAGAATCATACTCAAAGAGTGCTTATCAATGGCAACTTCTCAAACTGGGGGGAGGTAATGAGTGGGGTAGCTCAGGGCTCAGTCCTGAGCCCAGTGCTCTTCAACATTTTTATTAATGACTTGGATGAGGAGGTGCAGGGAATGCTTATCAAATTTGCAGATGATACAAAATTTGGAGGGATAGCTAATACCCTGGAAGACAGAAACGAAATTCAAAGTGATCTTGATAGGCTGGAACACTGGGCTGAAAACAACAGAATGAAATTTAACAGGAATAAGAACAAAGTTCTTCATTTAGGAAAAAGAAATCAAACGCACAGTTATAAGATGGGGGATACTTGGCTCAGGAATACCACATGCGAGAAGGGGTTTAGAATTGTCACTGCTCATAAGCTGAATATGAGCCAACAGTATGATGTGGCTGCAAAAAAGGCAAACACTATTTAGGCTGTATTAACAGAAGTATAGATTCCAAATCCCATGAAGTACTAGTTCCCCTTTGTAAAAATGCAGGTATGTGTTGAATGCAAAGCCATCTGCTGAAACCATCACTTGGCCTTTAGTGACTCAAGTAAAGAAAGAGAGGCCCATATGAACACCAGACATATTGAAAATCAAAATGCCTCCCATGTCAGTCATTGCCGATGCGTGCCCCTTTTCTCTCTCTTTGAAAGCATGGAATTTCATTATAAAACGTAGGGGTCTTTTATTTAGTTTGAAAAGTATTCTCTTCAAACCCAGATACTATTTTTTAAATAAAATAAAATAAAATAAAATAAATGGCCAGGGTCCTTGTCACTAACTAATAGCACTTTGCCAATATTTTAACAAAAAGTCATTTATTTGAAAAGGGATATATTAATAGAAGGTGAAGGATCTTCAGGGCATTGTAGGTGCTAAATATCATTTGCTGTGATAGCTATTTTCAAAGGCAGGTATAATAATATTGTACCGAATGGCAAATTCATCATATTTTTATTCTGAAGCAGATTTTTTTTAAGGCTCTAAAGGTTCTGGGTATCTAGGAGTTTTATAAGCCCATCATTGTTCAGAAAGTTTAATTCTTATTTAAAAGCTGAATGTAAGTACCTTTTATCACTCCTAGAAGGGGTAGGTTTCAGGTGTCTTGGTCAAATAATTCTTCAGGTATTGCAAGTAAATGCCTGCAACAGACCAAACTTGTCTATTTAAAACATATTACTTTCCCTCTCCCACTTCTCTCTTTTAATGTGAAAATAATTTTCATGAATTAAAATACAATGGAACTTTAAAAAAAACACCATGAAAACAATCCATCTACCGACAACATGAAGAGATCCTTGCCAACCATTTTATAAGACAACATCATGTGTAAAAAACACAAAAACAAAACCAGTTTTGTGTCAGGGTTAGATCAGAAAAAAAACAATATCATGGTACCCTCCAGATATTGTTGGACTCCAACTAGCATCAGCCCCAGCCAGCATGACCAATGGTCAGGGATGTCGGCAGTTGCAGGTTCAACAACAACGGGAGGACTAGATGCTGAGCTACAAAGCTTGCTGGGTGATCCTGGACTAGTTACTATCATTCAGCTTAACCTATCTCACAGAGCTGATGTGAGGTTAAAAAGAGGGGGGAGGCAGCATACACAGCTCTGAACTCCTTGGAGAAAAGTTGGGATAATAATAAAAGAAGATACTTCTTAGTATTATTGTTATTTATGTGTACCCCAGCATTCATGAAATGATGGAAACATGCCTCCTTTGCAAACGAAATGTTGACAGGTGGGTAAGACCATCCACCTATTCATCACCTGACATCATATTCAGAGCCTGGAAAAGTTACTTTTTTGAACTACAACTCCCATGAGCCCCAGCCAGCATGGCCACTGGATTGGGCTGATGGGAGTTGTAGTTCAAAAAAGTAACTTTTCCAAGCTCTGATCATATTACACCAGGAGAGTCAAAATTTAAGCTGTGAGAACAGGCAGAGGCTTATATCTGATCTTAGTGCAGTGAGATCACTGAGAGAAGACAGTTTTCTGTGCCTGAAAGCATATGATTGTCAGGTGCCCAAGTTTGCTGATGATACTGAATTGTTCAGGGCTGTCAAAACAAAAAGGGTTAAGGTTAGGGTTACGGACCTCTCCAAACTCACTGAATGAGCAATAAAATGGCAATTGAAATTCAGTGTAAACAAGTGTAAAGTGATGCATTTTGGAGCAATTTTTTTTTTAATTTCACTTATATGCTCATGGGGCTCTGAACTGGCAGTGACTGACCAGGAATGAGACCTTGGGGACATAGTGGATAGCTTGATGACGATGTCGACCATTGTGCAGCAGCTGTAAAAATTCCATGCTAGGGATTATTAGGAAAGGTATTGAAAATAAAACTGCTGATATCATAATGCAGTTACGTAAATATATGGTGTGGCCACATTTGGATTACTGTGTACAATTCTGGTCACCTCATCTCAAAAAGGATATTGTAGAGCTAGAAAAGGTTCCGAAAAGGGCACCCAAAATGGTCAGGGTGGTGGTGGAGTGACTCCCCTATGAGGAAAGGTTTGGGTTTTTTTAGTTTAGAGAAAAGATGAATTAGAGGTGACATGATAGAAATGTATACAATCATGCATGACATGGAGAAAGTGGATAGAGGAAAGTTTTTCTCACTTTCTCATAACACTAAAACTCACGGACATCCAATGAAGTTGGATGTTACTGTCTCTTCGTCTGTGCTAAAACCAGCCAATGTGACTGCTTTTGCAAGGAGGTGGTGGTGGTCTTCAGTGAAACAGCTCCACCCTTAGTGGTCATGAAGAGGGAGTAAATTTCTTGTTACAGAAATTTCAGGACAAACAAAGGAAGATATTTCTTCACACAGCACATAGTTAAACTATGGAATTCGCTCCCACAAGAGGCAGTGATGGCCACCGGCTTGGATGGCTTTGTCAGAGGGTTATACAAATTATGGAAGATAAGGTTATAAATGGCTTCTAGGCATGATGGCTATGCTGTGCCTCCATAGCTGGAGGCAGTATGCTTCCAAATACCAGTTTCTGGAAACCGCAGGAGGGGAGAGTGCTCTTGCATTCATGTCCTGCTTGTGGGCTTCCCACAGGCATCTGGTTGGCCACTGTGTGAACAGGATGCTACACTAGATGGGCCACTGTCCTGATCTAGCAGGCTTTTCTTATGTTCATATGGGCATTGTTTGTCCATAATTGCCTAGCAGGCCTAACTAGGACCACAGACTAGAGGCTGCCCACTACTGCAATAAGAACATCCAAATACATCTGAATCAGGAGAGACTGTGCAAGACCTGGACTAGTGTCTGGACTAGTTATGGGCTGGATAAGGGGACTGAATTAACCTGCGCTTCTCCACTAGAAATTTTCTCTTCCCAAAGCTACTTTTCTTTTTAAAAATAGCATTGGGGCTTATGCACATTATCTTGTAACACCACTCCTTCTTGGACGTTTCTAAAAGAAAGATTATCCTGAAGGTTTTCAATCTGCTAGTCTTTCAGCTATTGCTAACTCAAGCAAGAACTGGGCACAACAATAGGGTGACAGAAATGGAGAGGGGTGAGATAGTTTAGAGCGCAGACTGTGCAGCATTTTTAATATCAAAGGTATTTGTCTCTTATCTAGCAACTTAAAGCCTTCCAGAGGAATGAAATGCCATAGTTTCCTTAACTAGCCCATCTCTTCCCAAAGGATGTTTGATTTTTTTTACCAAGAAAAAGATCTTCCATATTTGTTCTACAGAGCAGGTGCCAGTTTTGAAGCTTTCAGCGGGAGAGTGGTACGAACCTATTCCAGGTTGTCCTGGGGTGTAATTCTATATTACATGCCTCCTGTGTCCACCAGTATTGTATCTAATGGTATCCCAAGTATGTGGGGGAAACACATATTGTCTCAGCCATGATACCTTATAATACGCTTCCTTTCATGGTTTGTCTATATACACAGGGAAATTATAAGCAATAGCAGGGGGAAACTATGGCAATGAGGAAACAATTAATTACACGTTTCAGCAAAATGATATTACCCCCGTGACCCTTTCTGTTCATTCAATAATAATGATAGATTGGTTTAATAAGCTCTGAGGCCAAATTTGTATGTAGCAAGCCAACAACTTTTGGTACTAGAGTTTGTTTTAAAAAACAGGATATAATTACTGTTTTCAAAATATTCAGAACCCTCTAGTTACCATATAAATAGGATCAAAACTGGCTTTTTTGGGATTGTTTTCGACGGACTCCTAAACAGTGCTGAATTATCCATTTTGTGGTGAAGTAACTAGAGTTTTAGGTCTGGATATGGGAAACTCATTCAAATCCCCACACATATGTGAAGCACATTTTGGGTTGCCTTGCACAGGTTACCCTCTTCTTGTAAAGTTGTGAGCTGAAAATGCTGATCTGAGTTCAGGGCCAATCCTAGACATTTTGCCACCTAAAGTGAAAGACAAGATGGTGTCCTTCCTATTCCGTGTACAGAAATGGACACATTATTGGTTTAGAAATTGCTACCCTATGGTTGAACTTTTCAGGCCACTGTTTCATAGTTCAACTGTGGAGGTCTGCTTTGGGGTAAATTGTTTGAAAGCATAGAGACTAAGGCTTGGTCTACAAATGCAGGAGAAAGAGGTGGTAGAATCCTGAGATGGAAGAGTGGACTGTACTGTTTTAGACTGCAGGAAGGAGATACCAATTTAATGCCCACCCAAGTAAACAACTAGTACATCAGGGATATATGTTCTAGCCCAGATCAACCTCTTTCCCACCTGCCCCTCCCCTTGAATCTGGAAAGGAAGAGTCTGTTCTACTAGCTCACTTCCACTTCACCGTGCTGTATTGGTAAACCACAACTTGGTCTCCAAATTACAAGACAGTAATTCACAAGTACCAGATGAACTACTATGTCATACCCAAATAATCTGAAAAGAGAACAATACATTCCTGATGTTTAACCGATCCACTGAAAGTTCAGGATAAGTAGCAATACATTAAAATGTTTTTTTAAAAAACGACACTGAAATATTTAGAACACTGAGATTAATTTGCCATTAAATGAATACTTATAGGATGCTCTTTTGATCCTATTTCTGTCACTGTCTCACTTGCTCTAATGTGCCAGCCAGCTGCCCTTCCCGAGTCTTTATAAATCCATCTGGAAAACCGGTATAAATAAAAGCCAGGATCCCAATGAAAGCCAGATGCTACTTCAGTTTGAACTTCCCTAAGCAAATAAACTGCACATTTTGTTCTGTTACTTAATTCTAGTATTTTAATTCACATTCCTCCTTGTGTGGAATTACTTCCTCTTTATAAAATAATAGATGTCTCTGCCCATGTTGCTAGATTTTCTGAAGACTATTCCTTGAAACTTTGGTTGGGATATTTTCAAATCTGATAAAGGAAACAATGCTTGGACTCATCCTTGATTGTCATATTAGTCTGCTGTATATTATTTCCATTAAACAAAAGGTATTTAAATTTAAACAAGCTGAAAATTGGTGAGGTCATTGTCTTGTTCATGTGGAATGAAAGGAGAAGGTGAGCTGCATGTTTGAATATAATCCAAAACTGTTTACAGAAGTTAATTTATAAGCCCTATTGGGGTATCCAATGTGGGCCCTCCAGATGTTGTGGACTACAACTCCCATCAGCCTCAGCCAGCATGGTTTACTGTGAGGGGGGGGAAAGGAGACAGAAAGAGGTAGAGGATGGTATGATTTCTTTATTGTCCTGTGGGTTCACTTTTAAATCCCCCTAAATTCTCATTTAACTCAGAAAAATTCTAACATTAGTGTTCACACTGTGAATACAGTAGTAGTATAACATTGTTCAGTTCCTTTTATTTTATTTGCACCTCCCAACAGGAACCTTTCCCAGTCCTACGAGAGATGCCAGGGATTGAACCTGGAACCCTTTGTACACAACACATCATCTCTACCATGGAACTATAGACATTCTCTAATGGGTAGAAATAGAATCAAACAGACTTCAGTGAACCTGATTCCCACTGAGTTATATTCTCTATAGGAACTCATGTGTTAAAGGGCTCCCCTCCACAGCATTATGGGTTGTATTCTATGTTGTGCTAAGACAAACATTCTGTCAGCGCAAGGATTTCTCTTTGTGCAACATAATGTTCTCCCTCTTTCCTCCCACCAGCAGCCAGGACCGGTGCCAGGCATGACTGGGCCTATGGGCACCAGCCTGCCCTGGGCCCGCAGCATCGTAGCCCAATATCCCCCCATACAGGCAGTGAGGAGCTAATAAGCCCACCCATGTGCCCCACCTACCTCTTGTGCCATGCAAATGACATGTGCACGTAGGGCGCATGCCTGCCATCAACCAAGATGATACTGATTTACCCTATAGAGTTGTTGTAAGGATTACAGATAGATAATGCACAAAAATGTTTTGAACATTTACTATTATTAATTAAATTTATATCCCACCCTTCCTCCCAAAGGAGCGCAGGGCAGCAAAACACACAAGTGGTAAAATAATTAAAGCACTTAAAAATAATTACAATACAGATTGGGATCTCTACTTAAAAGGCTTGTTGAAAGAGGAAGGTCTTCAGTAGGCTCCAAAAAAGACAACAGAGACAGTGCCTGTCTAATGTTTAACAGGAAGGAATTCCAAAGGGTAGGTGCCACAATACTAAAGGCCCAATTCCTATATCGTGCGGAATGGACCTCCTGATAAGATGGTATCTGCAAGAAGCCCACTCCTTCAGAGTGCAGTGATCAATTGGGAATACATGGGGTGAGATGATCTTTTAGGTTAGCTGCTCCCAAGATATATAGGGCTTTATACACTACAATCCTGCTGTAGATCCTGTTCCCAAGATATACAGGGCTGTGTACCCTTGAACTTAGCTTGGTAGCTAATTGGCAACCAGTGCAATTCTTTCAGCAGCAGCATAACATTATGGTGAAATACTATACACTTGAAATGCTATACTAATGTTACATTTAATTAATTAATTAATTATGCTGCTATGGCTCTGTGGCATACACTGCACACTGTATTTGAGCAGTGTTGCCTGTGTAGCATAAACGGTGCCAGCACAACTCAGCCTTGCTTCATGGTTCTCGCACCTCAGCCACTCATGAGACAACACTTTTATTTCACCAGATGTAACCCAGATGGTACGTATTAATTTATAGATGGAGGCTGGAAAATACATATATATTTTCCATTTGAAGTCTTTTAAGTATGATTTTTATGTTCATTTGAAAATTGTTCATTTGCTTTACTTCAGCCATAAGGCAGCCATAATATGGCTCCCAGGTGAATGCACATTTATTCTGAATGGTGCCAAATGTCTGGAAGTCCCTGTTTTGCAAGGTGCTTGCTTCTTTCATGATAGAGAGGATCTGACTGGTGCAATAACAATGTGTTACTGACAAGTGTCCATTATTATGCTGAATGGAAATGTTGATGAGATAAATTTAGTACATAATTCATCTCATTCTCCATAATGGCAACCATTTCATAGGCGTGCCAGGAGTATACAAGTGGGTTGCATAATATACAAGTGAGTTCCAAAATGCTTTGAAACAGTAATGTCAAGGTTGTTGCATTTTTAAAGAGTTCAAGCTCCAGTCAATGTTTTAAAAATCCATTTGTGCACAATAGTATCGTTCTGACTCCCATTATCAATGTGCAAATGTTAAAAGTTTTCATCCATTAGAAATAACATGTCTAGCATTATCTAATGAAGGGACTATTGTGCCCAGTGGAAACCCCAGATGTGAGGCTTTCTTACTGTAAAGTCGCCAGTGCATGTGTTTCTTTACTAAGGGAGCAATCCAAACCCAAGATCCGCCAGGATCTGGTGGATCTCTGTCTGAGCTGGTTGAATCCTGGCTCTGCTGCAGAGCCAGCTGAAGGTGGCGTAGACAGAGCTGGCAAAAGGGAGCATTCCAGGGGCATGGCAGGAGTGGAACTGAGCAGAGCAGGGGGATTATGCTGGATCCTAACTCCATTTGACTCAGGTTCAATCCATATGACTGTTTAATCTGCAATAGAATTCCTCATTGCTGCGAATCTTCCAGTGTAGGTGGTCCACAAGCATTCCTCCATCATCTGTCTACACCCCCTTTCTTCTTCCCTAATAGTCAGTTATATTTCCAGTACTGAATTAGACTGTTTCCCGGTTGTGCTCCAGTCTTGTATTCTACAAATGTTGCAATCATTCTAAAAACAATCTAACAACCATTTAAGTAAAGGAAAACACAACCACCAAGGTAAAAAATAGAACAGGTTTTTCATTATGAGAAAAAAAATGTGTTTTTGAAGGGTTTTGCACACATGTAAATGCATAGATGCATAGTTTTACATTCTCATGTTTGTGCAGATACAAATGGCTGGAACCACTATGCGGGTTTTTTTGAACTTTCAAATTTGATTTTCATGCACTTCAGTTGACAAACTGCATTATGTGCAGCTATGGAAATGTTTGAATGTGCATGTGTGCACAGTATATAACTTGCTATTTTGCTTTTGCGCAATTCCTTTGGGGGGGTTGGAAAATGTAAAATTTGTGATGCAACATGGACCAATGTGCTTATAGGGGAGGAGTGACAGGTGGAGCTTAGTGAAAAATCCATATAACTTTTAAATGCCACACCTGCTCATATGGATCGGTCAACTCCGGAATTTTTAATATGGCAAACCAATAACAAACAGCTGAGGTGCAGACTCTTAGGCAACAAATCGAATACTGAAAATGTGGATTTTCACGGTAGGTATGGGCAGGCCCTCAGTCACATGATCTGGCAACCTGGTAAACGTACACAAGTAAAAAGGTTGTGTGAGTCAAACTCTATTTTAAATACTTATTTTCCCTCTGCCAGGCTTGGACCAGCTCAGACAGTAGTTGCCTCACTCCTGAACTGGGTTTTGTTCTAGCATACTTTATGCCGTCTTAACCGACAACAACATAAATTATGCTGGCTTTCCATAGTTAGGATTGCTCCCTACTTGCTAACTGTACTTATATGATGCCTTTCTGCCAATGAACTGAAAGAAGACCACAGTTTAAAATAATGACTTACAATTTAATAGAAGCAATATCAAAAGTAAAAGTTTGCACTGGTTTTGAGACTGTCTTCAAGGACAGGGCCACGCAGAACACATTACAGTAGCAGAACTTGGAGATTACCAGAGCTATCCCTATCCAGGAAAGGCTGAAGCTGGGCACAGGCACTCCTAGCCACCAAGACTATCTGGGCCTCAGGTGCCCATGACGGTTCAAGGAGCACCCCCAATCTATGCAATCTATGCATCTGCTCCTTCAATGGAAATGCAGCCCCATCAAGAAGAGGCCATTCTGCCAACCCGTGGGCATGGGAACCACCCACCCACAACACCTCCATCTTCTTTGGGTTCAACTTCTGTTTTTGGCTCACAACCAGCTCATTACTGCTTCAAGACACCAGTACAGGATTAGTCCAGCCACAGCCACTCCTGGTACACATGGAACAGAGAGACAGAACTGGATGTCATCAGCATACTGATGGCACTTTGTTCCAAACTTCATATAGATGTTAAATAGCATGTATGACAAGACTGAACCATGTAGGACCCTGCAAGATAATTCCCACAGGGCCAAGCAAAAGTCATCCAGTGCTATTCTCTGGAATCGCCTTTGGAGATAGGAGTGGAAGTACTGCATTGCCCTCAACTCTCTTATGCATTCCAGGAGGATACTATGGTCACTGAACGGTCAATGGAATCAAACAGGGTTGCATTTCCCAGTCCCTCTCTTGAGATGGGAGAGAGGAAAACATTTTCTAGTTAAAAATGGGCTTGGAGATTTGGGGTGCCACAAAAACACTTTAGGTATCATGGCATCACAGAAGGGGACTAATAATAGCAGTAACTTTTAAAATTATTATTTTTTACAAATAACCAATTTTGGAGAGTCTTGAGAGCCCCACAAAAAGCTCAGGAGAGGGGGGCTTGATGAAGGTAGCCATCCTGCCTTATACCAATTTTGTTCTTGTAGTTCTGCCAGTGCTGTTGATGGATAAACTTCATATGTTGCTGGATTACAACTCCCATCATTCCCTGACCATTGGCCATGCTGGCTGGGAGCTTGAGCCCAAAACACCTGAAACACCAGTTAGGGGATACACCAGTTAGGGAAGGCTGGTACATGTGATATTAAAGCCTAAGATCCAAGCAGACATGAATAACCTAGGGAGGAATACCTCAAGCTAGACATTTATAGTTTTGCAATGGAAAACTGTTAAAAGGTGGATTAGTGTATGGTTGCCATTTTTGTTTTATGTGAATAGAAATGGAAACATGTTGCACCATCCATTAATGCAAGCTGACTATCTGAACTATATCATCTGTCCTAATATTGTTGCTTCTTCCCTGCTAAAACAAGATCAGCACAGCACATGTCTTGTTTCTATTATTTGGGCTGATTGCAGGTGTTGCCACCACTCACCATATGCTCAGAGGCACATGTTACCAAATTCTTCCAAGCTACACAGGAAGTGGATTGGACTGTGAAAGACCAACCCAAATTGTGTTTGCATTTTGACAAATTTGTAGGGCAGTACAATATTTCAGAGAGGAAGTCAGGTCTCCTGTTCCCTTGGCGGATTCACTATAGCTGCCCAATTTACCCGCTTTTTAAAGTTTGATAGAAATATCTGTTGGTTATAGGTACATTCTTAAACCACGTTTTTTGCCTATTAGTGAATTTCTTTGCTTTTTAATCTGGGAGGTAAGAAATGGGATCCTGTGTAAGTTTGCTGAGAATGAATTGTCATTTGCATGCTTATTGAGTTCAGTGGGATTTACTCCCCTGTAATCAAGCTTAGGATAGGTAAAACTGACTATGGGGAGGGAGGCCTGGAGAGGACAGGGGAGGAAAGGAAGAAGGGAGGAGGAAGGGAGATGAGAGGGGAAGGAAGGGAAAGGCAGGTCTGATCATTTGCATACTTACTGAGTTCAGTGGGATTTACTCCCATGTAATCATGGCTAGGATAGGTAAGACTGACAGTGGGGGAGGAGGAGGGGAAGGGGTAGAGGGAAGGAAGAAGGGGGAGAGGGGAGCAGAAGCAGGGGAAAGGGGAAGGAGGGGATTGGAAGGGGAGGGGGAGGGGTGAAGGAAAGGGGAGGGAAGGGGCAAAAGGGAGGTGATGGGAGCGAGGAGGAGAGAGCACATTTAGTCATGTCTGCTTATTGAGTTCAGTGGGATTTACTCCAATGCAATCATGCTTAGGTTAGGTAAAACTGACCATGGGGGAGGGGGGTGAAGGAAGGGGAGGATAAGGAGGAGGAGGGGGGAAGGAGGGGATTGGAAGGGGATGGAGGAGGGGGAGGGGGAGGGAAGGGGCAAGAGGGAGGGGATAGGAGGGAGGAGTAGGGGAGGGCAGATTTGATCATGCATTTTGAGTTCAGTGGGATTTACTCCTGTACAATCATGCTTAGGATAGGTGAAACTGTCCTGGGGAGGGTCAAGGAGGGGAGGAGGGCAAGAAGGGGAGGGGGAGGGAGAGGAGGGGAGGAGATTGGGTGGGTGGGCACTGAGCAGAGGGGAAGCCCCTTTCCTTTCCAAAAGCAAAACATTGTGAACAGTATCATTCTTTTTCAGTGTTTCCCTCACCTTTTTATTCTACAGCAGGCACATTTAGCCTCCCACCCAAATTTAAACCAAAGCTGTCCCTGGCCACATCCACACCAGACCTTATATTTCACTTTAGATGGCCATGGCTTCTTCCAAATAATCTGGGAAGTGTAGTTAGTGAAGGGTGCTGAGAGTTGCTAGGAGATGCCCTGTTCCCCTCACAGAGCTTCAATCAAAGCAGCTGACTGTTAAACCACTCTGGCCACTGGAGCTCTCTCAGGGGAATAGGAGTCTCCTCTCAGCAGCCTTCACAAACTACACTTCCCAGGATTCTTTGGGGAAGCCATGACTGTCTAAAGTGAAATAAAGGTCTGGTGTGGGTGTGGCCCCCTGATTCAATCCAAGCAGCTGTGAGTCTGGCTTTTAGAACAGTGACAGTTGGTTCTTACTTAGCATGCCTGGCCTTATCATTGAGTTCAATGATAAATTTCTTAAACTAATTAAAAATCAGCCATGCATTTTTAAACCTTTAAACTGCAGAAGATGAAAGTTAGAGTATGGAGCAAGGTCACTAATAGGATTAAAGGTACTCTGTGAACATGGCTGATTTTTAATTAATTTCAACAAATTATGAGCACTCTGACAGAAAAAAGTCCAAAGGGGTCTGTTTTTCCCCTCTCTCTTTTTACAGTTTGGACTCCTGATTCTCTCTGACTGTTCTGTGTATCACCTTGAAAATTTAGAGGGCTATTCAGCAAGCATTTCTGAGTTCAGGACTATAAATTTTGTAAGGTTGTTTTGAAATGAGCTTATGGGAAAGATCAGAATGGCACGGGGGTATTTTCAATTTAACATTGCGGAATGCGAAAAATCCATGCTGGCTATAGTATACAGCCATTCTTACGGCTGTATAAACAAATACTGGAACAATTGCACTGATGTTTGTTTGTTCACTATATAAATGCCTTGGCTTTTATCTAGCAGCAGAGACTACCCGCTTTTGCCAATGTTCTGTTCCATTGACAATGTCTCTTAATTATCTTGTTCCTTAACTAAACAAGAAAAATCAATTAAGAGATAGTGTCAATGAAACAGAATGTTGGTAGAGTGGATGGCTGACTCTGCTGCCATGTTGACCTCGTGTTTGAGAGCAGCCTGCTTGGATTTAAACTGGGAACATCCACTGCTAATCTCACAAGTGTGGATAAAACCCACTATTATTGCTATGATGAGCATGATTTTTACTCATAGGTAATGCTGTCTAAGCACAGCCATACATGTCCCATCAGGACCTTTGCTAATTAGAATAGTCAAATCCGCACCATACATTTGAAGCATATTATACCACTTTAAAAAGTTATGCCAGGTTTCCCCCAAAGAATCCAGAGAACTGTAGTTTGTTAATGGTACTGAGAATAGTTGGAAGATCCCTATTCCCTTCACAGAGCTACAATTCTCAGAGTTCCCTAGGAAGAGGGATTGACTGTGAAACCACTCAGCTTCAACTCTCAGAGTGGTTTAACAATCTATCCCTCTTCCCAGAGAACTCTGAGAACGCCCATTGATATTGCCATCTCGCCCCATCATCCCGCATTATGTCATGATGGCGTGATGGCTTACATTTTTATTATATTGGAAGAAACATGTGCTTGCCCGTTTGGCTATCAAGTTAGGTTGGGGGATCTATTTTACACCAAATGGAGTGTGTGATGATGGGGACCAAACCCTGCTACACACTCACACATATACATGGTGCTACCCTGCCATGCTCTGCTGCTTTAAGCCATTTCTGCCAGTCCAGCTAGGATACTGGAGGCTCTGCAAAAAGAGTCCCAGAACTGTGCTGGCTGCATTGCCCATCCATGACACTATAGTACATCATCTGTCTAGTGGCATACCTAAAAGTGCTAGAGAAAACAATACCAATGATAATACCAATATCTCAGTCCAGAGGTTTGACAGCACTTTCCACATGGGTAAAGTTTGTCGCATATTGATTTGCTTAGGATGCAACTCAGGCCCAGGTTGCTTCTGTAACATAAAAGTCACCACACCATCTTGAAGAAGATACTTAGGGGCAAATCTTTTCTGGGAAGCTTAATAAAATGGATACTTCCATAGTTTCATGGTGATGCACTTGATGCCTGCTTTGTAATTTTCTCAAATCTGTTTCACACTAGCAGAAACACATTTGTTTTGTTCGCAAGAACTTTCCACTCCTCCCTCCCCCAGGAAATCACCTTGAATAATGGAGGCACTGAGCTTTAAAAGGTAGTGTGGTACACTTGATCAATTACCTCTGCTTGTATTAGACAGAAACAAAGAACAGACAAATAAAGTAGGAGTCAATTTGCATCTGATTTGCATTCTCCTTGTGAACGCTGCTTCCATTGCTATTTAATTTCTTCTTGAGACTATTCAAATTGCAAACAGCAACCTTGCTGAATACTTACAGCTGTGCTTCTTTGTCTAATTATTATCTCAGGTGCTGCCATGATTTAATGGGTAGTGCTGCTGTTGTTGAGTGGCAGGAGTAGGGGACCCCCAGAAATTTATAATGGGTAGAGATAAAGATCATCTTAGTACCAATGGTGTGCAGGTCAGGAAATAATTCACCTTGGAAAATACTATCTATCTATCTATCTATCTATCTATCTATCTATCTATCTATCTATCTATCTATCTATCTATCTATCTATCTGTCTGTCTGTCTGTCTGTCTGTCTGTCTGTCTATGAATGAATGAATCTTTATTTTTACCACGCCCTTTTTTCCAAAACTGGAACTCAGGGCGGCTTACAAATAAAAACTACACATAGGTAAAAAAACACAAAAATATACAATTAAAATAGAATTAAACTATTTGCGACATTAAAACCATGAAACATACACTTAAGATACTAAGACAATTTAAAACATTCATTCATTCATTCAATCTATCTATCTATCTATCTATCTATCTATCTATCTATCTATCTATCTATCTATCTATCTATCTATCTATCTATCTATCTATCTATCTATCTATCTATCTATCTATCTATCTATCTATCTATCTATCTATCTATCTATCTATCTATCTATTCCTAACCAAATCTCTTCCCCTCTTTCTATTATTGGTAGGGTTAAATAAATGGTTTTGTTTCAAGTCTTACATCTGACTTTTACCTACTTATTTATTGGTTTCATTTATTAGTGGATTTTTTCACACAAAGTGCCCCAAAGCAACTCACCCACCCCATAAGAAGATGAACAAGAAAGAGGCCACAAATATGCCTAATGCCCTCCAAACTTAAGGGCTGAAAGCCTGGGTAAAAAGACAAGTTTTTGCCTGCTGCCACCACCAGCAGTGGCAGCAGTAACAATGGAGCAAATGGGAGAAAGACTTTTTCTCCTTTGATCCCCTTCACAGCAGGAAAAAGGGCAGCAGCAACAGCAGCAGCAGACAAAGGGAGAAAGACTTAGATCTTGCTCTTTCACCAGGATGGCTGGGGAGGAGGAAGGTGGCCAGTAGCGGCACCGGCTTCTCATCATGCCATCTGTCGGTGGCCATACAAACTACAGTGTGATGACAGCCTTATGAAAATAGAAATATAGGAAACAATCTGGCCCAAAACACAAGCATTATGTTCATGAGGATACCTCCTTCCTCAAAAGGAATGTTGCTGTGAAGTAAATATCAGAGATCCACCCACCCTTTTCAAAACAGGGTTCCACCCACATCAGCAAGAACACAGGGTGTCTTATCGCTGATGAGCTGGTACAGCCCTTCTTCTTCATCCACAATTTCCAGAGGGGTTGTCTAATGCAGCAGACACCACAATGGCACCTGAAGACTAACACATTTTACTATGGTGCAAACTTTGCAAACCAGAACCCATTTCAACTGATGCATCTGAAGAAGAGGTTTCGAGTCTATGAAAGCTTATGCCATAATAA
Organism: Rhineura floridana; assembly: GCF_030035675.1. NCBI lineage: Eukaryota > Metazoa > Chordata > Lepidosauria > Squamata > Rhineuridae > Rhineura > Rhineura floridana. The sequence goes on from NC_084480.1 coordinate 281,626,804, forward strand.
AATTAGGTTCATCTTTAAGGTGTTCACAAGCAGGGCCAGCCTTGGATATTTTGCTGCCTGAGGTGAAGGACAAAATGGTGCCTCCCCCACATTCCAAGTGCAAAAGACTGGTATCAAGAGAAAATTACAGGTTTTTTTCCTAGTAAGGATCACACTATTAATTGTAAGAACTTCCGTCACCTCTCCTGGCCCCATCTTCATTATAAGGACTGGTATCTAGGGACAATATGTTATGGGGGGGGAAGGATCAATTACCTTCATGGCATCAACAACACACATGCACATATTACATTTCTCTTTCCTGATGAGAGCAAATCCAGAATCAGACCTGCAGAGTGAGTACTCAGGAGTAAGTCTTGATACTTGTTTTATGAGGATTGGAAGCACTGACCAATTAACTCACACGACTAATCACTCAGTGAATTAATCCCCAAATATCTTTGTTGGTTTTTGTGATGTTCCTATATATTAGTGTATATATGGTAAGTGCTGGTTGTTTAGAGTATACATGGTAAGTAGTGAAAGAGGAGGGGGAGTGAATGGGCAATAGAATGCTTGATGATTGGCTGAATGTTTAAAATGGCTGACAGTATAAATGAAAGGATGACAGGTAAATCTGGGTGAATGTGAGGTGGTGAATTGTGGAATCTGGGGGGAGAAGAGAAAGAGTGGATTGCTTGGTGGGGTTTAGAGAGTTGTTTACCAGGAGGGAGGTGGAGTTCGGATTAGTATTGAGTAAAACCATATGCTTATGTGCCTTAAGAAGAAATCTTGTTAATCTTGTTAGCTTTGTTATCTGTAATAAATACTTAATTTGGTTTACCAAAGGCCTGATCCTTGGCTGGGGTTTCACAGACCAGAAGGGAGGGTAAGGTAATGACCAAGGCTGAAGGGGAACTGTAACAAATGGTGGCAGCGGTGAAGAGAATAACAATACCAGTATAGTATTCAGAGTCTCTGGGAATACTAGTATTGGGACGTTACTGGTGGTTGCCTAGCAGGGGGATCTGTTGAGATCTGTGCTAGAGCGGGGAGAGAAACCATAAGAGAGAGCGGTCCGGACTGGTGGAGTCCCTGGTGGTGCCTAGTGACAGGCAGTAGCCACGTGCAGGTAGGAACCTGACAGGGAGAGCCAGGGAAGGACGCATCACAGTTTTCAACCTAATTTTCTCTCTTGAGAAAAGGTAACCAGTGGTCTTGGGATGGATGTCAACAATCAATAAACAATCAAGCTACACATTTAAGATGTGATTTGGTGTAATTATTGTCTCTGTTCAGCATCATCACTACCAGATGGATCTAAAAATTATAGTTATTTTAGGAATGAACTTGCATTGTGTATGCAGTTTTGATAAAGTCTCCTAACAGTGGCCCAGACAACCAAATCCAATCCCAAATAGGTTTGGCATGGTTGCTCCATACTCCTCCCACAATCTGCTATCCAATTGGCCTCAGTGTCTGCTTCTGTAACATCTGAAACCATTGTGTACCATCACACTTGTGTACTACACTCTGTGTTTATATACATGTGGATCCATTTGGACACCCGTCCTATATGTACCTCCATGCTAGAGTCTCCAAGATGGCAGCAGCAGAAAATGGCGGTAGAGCAGAAGCCATGAATATGATAGCAAGGAGCAACAGCAGTAATGGACAGAGACCATCAGGACGGTCCTGCCTCTGGCAGTGAATGCTGGTAGGCAGTGAGCAGCAGTGAGATGTTGGGGGACAGAGCTGTGTGTGCCATCTGACCTGTCCTGCATCATTTAAACCAGCCTGCTTCCTCACATGCAGAGAAGAACACTTCCCTCTGACCTGTTCTGATTGGCTCCTGTGCATGGAACAGAGGGGCACCATCTTGCTGTTTACCTCAGGCAGCTAACCTAAGGGCAGTGACAGATAGTGAGCAGGTGTCGTGAGCCATGGTAGCTGGGGGGGGACAAATTCACAGGAGCGGGGGTGAGGAAGACTTGGACTGAGACTTTCCATTTGTGGGAGGATTCAGCGAGGGAAGGGGCATCGCAGCCCCCACTCTGGACATTGACGCACCACCTCCAGCTGTCCCAGACACCCCCCAGAAGAGACCTCCAGATGGGCCACACACTCCTCCACCCTGACATGCTGCCTCTCTCCATGCCCAAGCTGCCACCAGACACCTCCTACCCCGTAGAAGGAGAGGACGGGACTGAAATCGAGGTCCCACCTTCGCCCAGGGCCAGGAGGCAGATGTGGCAGGAGATTCAACAAACCCAGCTCAGGAGGAGTCTGCGCTTATGTGCTCACCTCTGTGACTCGGGGTACACACAAGCAAGGGGCCCACCCAGTCCTACTTAAGCTGGGTGAGGAGGGAGGGTTAGTTGTTGAGTCAATGTCTTAATGCCGCCAGGTTGTGCCTAGTTGGTTAGAGAGGGATGCTGAGTTCTGAGTAAGCGGTAGGTAGATTTATGAAGAGCACTGAACTGAAACTTTCTCTTACTTCAGTAAAAGAAAAAACTACCACTGTGTCTGAGTCTGAGTTCCTCGAGTTCGGGCAGGACAGCAGGGGCTAGAAACCACCATATGTATTTGGGTTTGGGTGTTTGATTACTGTAATAAAAATAACAGGACACTAATAATAATAATAATAATAATAATAATAATAATAATAATAATAATAATAATAATAATAATAATAAATAAAATTTTATTTGTTAGTTGCCCATCTGTCTGACTTAACAGACACTCTGGGCGACTTACACAATATAAAATACAATTTAAAACATATTCATACAACAGTCACCATATTAAACAACAATACATCTAAACCACCCGTTAGTAATACAACATAATAGCCTAACCTACCCCAGAAATCCCGTAGGCCTGCCTGAATAACAAGGTCTTTAAGGCTCGACGAAAAGCCATACTAGTCAGCTGTTTGGTTTTAATATCACTGGATTGCATCCAACATAGCACTAAGTCAAAGTCCCATCAGTGCAAGGATTACAACTAGCGCAATAAGACTTCCCACCTCTTCTCTCCCCCCTGTACTCCCTAAATCTGTCCTTGGAATCCCCCCAACCCTCTGGAGCAGATTTGGGGAGAGTGTGGGGTACGTGCAGGGGGAGGAGAAGGGGAAGTCCCATTGCACCAGGGTAATCCTTTCACTGATGGGACATGTTAGGTGAGTGCTGTTCAGTCTTCTGTTAGTTTGGTAATGTGTGGCTTTTATACAATTTGAACTTATTGTTTAAAATTTGTATGTTTTAGATTTGCATGAAATGAGAGTGGCCTTCTCATTTCTTGTAGCAGTAGTAGCAGCAGCAGCAGCAGCAGCGGTAATCATCTCTTGAGCACAGCTCTAGCACATAGAACCAGCTTCTCATAAAATATGCTGAGAGTTCCCAGGAATCAGCCTGCCCAGAAACAGCATCTTAGAGTCTAGAATCTGAGGGCTGGTTATGATGACGCAGTGGTGAGGGATAGGCACTCTGTATGAGCTCAGAATAACTATCTTTTCCAGATGCTGAACAAATACAGATGTGGGGAACATGAGTTCTGGCACTGAGAACAGATTAGGGAGAGAGGCCTGGTTCAGCTCAATATCCCAAGGCACCATCCATTGGAAGATGTGAGAGCACAGAAAGAACTTTCCTCTGCCTGGGGAAGTAAGGAAAAAACCCTTAATAGTTAATAAAGAAACATACTACTTAAAGAAATTCAATATTTGAGAGGATTTTTAGACACCGGAATCAAGAATGAAACACAATGTGGATAGTATAGTAGCTGTAGTAAGTAGAGCTTCTCATTTTGATCAACAGCAAAACATTTGCTCTGGAATCTAGAGACTTCAGTCCCAGCTGGAACAGCAACCTTTCGCCTATAATTAATTTTTGTGTGCTGCAGTCCATTAGAGAAGAGAGTGACAGCCTCTGGACGCAGATTACTGGCTTCTGTATGGCCCAGAGGAACATTACAGTCTTAATTAAAGGTGGAGCAATATGTCAACTGTGGTGATGGTTTCAGCATCTTTAATACAGTCAGCATCTCACCACCTTAAAAGAATTCCGGTAGCAGGCAAACAGTAATTGAAAGGCAGCTCATGTTCTCTGTAAGTTTTTCAGGACTGCTACTGGGAATACTTGATAATTTATGAAGGCTTACACCACCAAATTAATTACATTTTTCTCATACCACATGCCTTTTTTATATATATACAGGGTAGCTTTGAATTATGTCACAATATTGTTCCATTCTTGTTCATGCCTTCAAACCAGGCAGTAGCTTGCTAATAACAGCAGAGGAATTCATTTTCTGTCTCTTCGAAGGATCATTTATCAGTGCATCACTATGCCTTAGATAGTGTCAGGACTTCAAACAGAAGCCCTTGTTTTTCCGAAGCTTATGTGTCTGAGGTTTGGCATACCTAATTTCACAAGAAAACTGGCTGCGTGGGCATTCGAAATGTTTTTTGCTCTGTGTTGTGTGAGATCTACATAGGACTCGACTTTCCTGTTATTGTTGAAGTGGGTTGGTGGGTCTGTTGCTTTGCCAGGAAAACAACAACACCATCTTACTCGTCTTCTCGATTGCCTGAAAATGGCCTAGAGCTGCATGCCTCTTTGCATAAGAAAAAGTCGTTTTCCTCACCCACATTTTGGAGTTTAGGGCAAGGATGGGGAACCTCAGGCCTGGGTCCAAATGTTGCTTGGGACTTTCCCCAGGCCACCCTTTCTAGTCAGCCACCCCACATCTCCTTCCCTAGTCCCGCTTTCCACCTTTGGGGAAGGGGCGTCGCTCAGTGGCAGAGTATCTGCTTGGCATGCAAAAGGTCCCAGGTTCAATCCCCAGCATCTCCAGGTGGGGTTGGAGAGAACCCTGCTTTAAACCCTGGAGAGCTTCTGTCATCCAGTGCAGGCAGTACTGACCCAGATGGGCCAGTGGTCTGACTCAGTAAGGCAGCTTCCTATGATCCTATGAGTGTTTCTGTGTGGCTGGAATGTGTCATTGAAAGTGCTTCTTGTTTGTGAGGATGGAGGATAGACAGGGCCGGTGCCAGGCATGACTGGGCCCTTGGGCACCAGCCTGCCCCAGGCCTGCAGTGCTGTAGCCCAACACACACCCCATACAGGTGGTGTGGGGCTAATAAGCCCACCAGCGTGCCCCACCTACATGTGCATGCCTGCCATCACCCAAGATGGCAGCAGGCGCATCAGCCCCTTTGGGAAGCCCCCCCGCCATCTTGGGTGATGGCAGGCATGCATGCACAGTGCACACACAGCATTCACACTGACAGGAGAGGTAGGTAGGATGTGTGGGCAGGTGTATGGAAGCCCATGCTGTCTGTATAGAGGGGTGTTCTGGGATCCCCTTCTTCATGATCCACTGCAGGGTCAGGTTGCAGGACCCAATGCTGCCACTGATCACAGAATGGGAGCACCATCCTCCCACCGTAAGAAGGAGCCCTTCAATGGCCCCTCTGGGCTGCAGGGTTCCTTGGCCAGGGCCCAAGCTGGCCAACTTCTGGCATTGCCCTGAGGTTAGAGTGGAATGTGTGAGTGTGTAGAAATTAGCATTCTGAACAATGATGAAATTCATATTTATTCCTCTGACCACTTTTGCATACACTTGGCATGTGCCCACCCCAAGTTTGCCCAGAAGGGGATGTGGCCCTCAAACTGATAAAGGTTCCCACTAATGATTTAGGGCAATAGACAGAAAATGCTCAAAGGCACTAGTCTTCATAATATTAGAATTAGACTCAGTGTCAGCACATGGTATCACTTAAATTGCCCTTGCAGGACCCACCATTAAAGCCCACTGTGGGCCGCTCCAAAAACATTAAGCAGATGACATTCTAATGTGATCTGGGTGCTATGTGCTGCTATCTTAGTTTCCCACAATGCCTCTGGGGCACTATGGGAAATATAAAGTATGCAGCCCATTACCCAGTGCTGATTCAGACTGCTGCTGCTACTCCTCACCGCTGCCACCACCACAGCTAGGGCCTGCCAGGGTAGGAGGGGGAATACTAGGAGCCTGTTGCTGAGGATGCCCTCAGGCCTGGTCCTGCCACTAGTTGAAATAGCTGGATGCAGAGAGGAGCAAACTTATGTGAGACATTTTTACAAGGTGTGTGAGGGTCTTTGTGTGAAGCAGGCTTCCTTGTGCACAGCTGATATGAATGCAGAAGCATGCCCTTATGTTCATCCAGGTGCCATCGGACTGCCTGGATGCATCATTTGAAGCAGGAACTGGATGCACACAAATATTTATTTATTTGATGCCTCTGACTGCATCCCACCATTCCACCATTCTGGCCCACAGGGCAGCTTAACATAAACAAAAAACTAAAATAATCCGACCGTACGATACCAATAAAATCATAAAATTACAATAAAAATACAGTGAAACAGCAGTTTAATATCTGTGTAACCACAGCCTCCACACAGTACAAATCATGATCCACTCTCCTGGAATAGATCTAATTTAGGAACAAAGTGCACAAAGCAGTAACACTAGATCCCTTTTCAGAAGTTTACTGAATTGGGACTGTACCATCTCTCCTGCTTCCTCACTTCCACACATTCGTCTGAAGGGCTGAATAGAGCCTACTGCGTACAAATTGTATACTGTACATGTAGTCAGCTTTCTCTATGCTCGGCAAAGAGTTGTTAATTTTGGTTCTCTACATTTCTCATTTTCCCAATCTTAAATTCAGTTCTTCACATTTCTGCAGCAATCTGATTTAAAAAAAAAAAACCTTATGAAAATTCTGCAGCATTTTAGTGTGAATTTCTGCTGATACATGTTTTATGCAGTTCTGAGTAATGTACACATTTTTCTCCTAGTATAATGCATTTTTGTACGTTATCTTCATCAATATATTCATTTTTATGCACATTTCCCCCTAATACATGCATTTGTGTAAATATTGGGTGGCTGGAGAACGGCACTGCAAAATTCAGGTAAGTGAGAATTTTGAGAATGACTATGTTTTGGTTCTCATATTGTTTCAGAAAGTGGGAATTTTATACATTTGGCTTTAAATGTGAACCAAATCAAATTTCTCCCTCATCCCTACTTTATTCAGTCGGGAACCTAACAAAAGTCAATGCATAAACACACTGCCTCACAGTTGTACATGCACAAGCTCTATTGTAATATTTGGATGAACACGTGAAAGTCAGGAGAAGAGAAGAGTGTGCTGTTCTATTTTCCTCCCATCTGTGCATTGTCTGAATGTCTGGAAATAATTTTGGATGTGTTACTGATGGGGTAGAGCCATGTATTCTGGGAATCATTTTGTTATCTGACCACGGGTCAGATCTTTGTGTTACCACTGGAGTTTCCCCCCTCCTTTTTTTAAAAAAAAAGAGCAGACAAAGAAACCTGATGCACAAATTGGCACAAGTCTGCTGAGCATGTGTGCATATTTTGGGGTGGCCGTGCGTGGTGGTGGTGGATGGAGAGTTGAACAGAATGCAGAAAACCTATATCTTTCTCTGCTACTATCTCACCACATCATCATTGCCATGAGCAGTGGTGTAGTGGCAAATTTAGAAGTGCAGGGTCCCTTCATGCCACGCCTCCTTGGGCAGCCATACACCTTGCAGTCCCCCCAAACACCCCCCATGGATTCACCAGTGCCGCCAATCTGCCACCCCCACAACCACAGAGGAGGAGGAGGCAGGAAAGGAAGGCCCCTGGGACCGAACAACAGAGTGGAGGTTGCAGCAACAGCCTCCCCAGCAGCGCCAGCACCACACCACTGAGCAAGAGACAGGCTGTAGGCTGAGTGCGCAAACGTCTGCAGTTGGAATTAAGCAGATTTTTCGCCTGCCCCTGCCTGCAGCCTGTCTCTTGCCCCGTGGTGTGTCTAATCTGCATGTAGAGTTGTTGGTTGCCATCACTCCATGTTGTGGGAGAGATTTCCACAGTTTTAACCATGCACTGTGTCAAGTTGTACTTTTTTAAGCCTGTTCTGAATCTCTCACCATTCAGCTTCATTGGATGTTGGATGGCCCTGGGTTCTAGTATTATGCGGGAGGGACAAAAACTTTTCCATCCATTTTTTCTTAATTTTACACACATTTATCACCCCTTTTTCCCCTTGGTTTCTATCTAATCTAAATTATCTTGAAGTCCTGTCACTCAGTTACAGAGGTACTAGGTGATTAATTTGCAGATTTGTAAATAGTTTATTCATCTTTTTGACCTCAAACCGTGCATAATACGTTTCTAGCTGAACCATACCTCCTCCCTTTATTTTGACATATATTCAATTGTTTAATTTCAGAACAAAATAAAATTTATCTGCTGTCCGGTATACTTCCTCTACACATGGAGGTTCCACTCCTATCACAGACAAGGAGCTACCTTGCTGGGGCAGATTAAAGATTCACCAGAGGCAGCCTCCTGTTCCCAGCAGTGCTGGGACTTCCCTTCTGAGGATCCCACAAGCTTTGCAGCTGACGGAAACTGGGATCCACCTACTTACTCTCTAGGGGTTTTCCCAGTCCCCTCCTGATTTTCTCCCTACTATTATTATAATTATTTAAAGGAATATCCCACCCTTTCCCCCTACCCCTTTCCATCTTTTTCTGCCCACTTTCTAAAGCTTTGACATCCTGCTTGAAGTCTCCACACCTGATCAGGGCTCAGCCATGTGCAAAAATACATCAGATGGGACAGGTTGGTATTGGGGGGTGGGGAGGCGAGTACTCAACCAATGAGATCCTCCACTTTCCCAATCCCCCCTTTTCTCCCTATTTTACTGGCTAATCTCCCCCCTCCTCACTTTCCCAGGCACCATCTTCTGCACTCCTGGGACTCCCCTTCACCCCACACCATGACAGAGCGGTCACCCAATCACAGGAGGGAAGCATCTAATGCAGCCTTTGCAAAACAGCCGTCACCTCCTCCCTTCCTCTACCCTGCCCCACACCTGCTTCCTCTCTAGCAGTCCAGTTCACTTTCCATAACCCTTCCATGCCCAAGCACCCTTCTCCTGTAGGCTCTTTCCAAGAAACATGCATTGCACAGGGAACATTTGGCTCCTTCTCTCTCGCCCAAGGATGGAAGCAGGCAGGGAAGATGCTGGGCTTGTTTGCTTGTTTGTGTTGCTTTCTCCACCCCACCTCCATCTTTTCCACCAGGCCAAAACTCATTTATTTCTTTATTTATAAAAGTATTTATTTCCGCCATAATGTTTGGCCAGGGGGGTGTCCTCTCCTGCCTCCCCCTTCTCCATGGTGCTGGTGGGTGGTGGATCAGAGGGGTGGAAGGAGGGGGCTGGCTGTAGAAAAAGTAACAGGACTTCATCCCGACGCATCCCACCAGCAAAACATACCTGGCCATGAGATCACTTCTTTCTGTTTTTCTTCTCTTCTACTACACAACAAAGCATAAGTCTAGGCTCTAAAACACAAGAACTATGATATTATATGCAGATTTACACAATCTATGTAAAATTTGCAGTTCCCTTAGTTCAATATTTATTTTAAAAGCTGGTTGAAGGTCTGGTGGCTAATGCACCCCGTTTAAATTCAACTGAACTATAAACATAAGGTCAAGTTACACTTTAGAACAGTAATGATTTTCACAAGGAATTCTTTTTAAAAATCCACAAATTGCTGCAGAAATGTGGAGAACAGAATTTAAGATTGAAAAAATGAGAAACAGAACCGAAATTGACAGATCTTTCCATCCCTACCAACTGCTCTGTCAGGTGTGATCCTACCAGTGTAAGGTGTTGTAGTAGATTACCTTTGAGGCTCCTTCCAATTCTGTGATCCAGGAGCTAAAGGAGAAGATTGTCAGAATTATAAGTAGTGTATATGGCCCTGCTGCTGGTGGAAGGAGGAATTCTGGGACTCCAGCTGTCTAACACAACAGCCTATAAAACCCAGGACCTGCTCAAATAATTTTGATATGCCAAAATATTTGCATGTTACCAAACTGAAACCTTCCAGTAGATAACAGTTTTCACATGCTGAAGCATGGATTAAATATGGTACTGATTAAAACCACAACACAATATCTTGTTGTGGGGGGGGGGAGGGAGGGAAATACCACATGCACATTTAATTATGATTCCACTTTCCAGGCATGTAGCTAGGGAATGGAGTAACTGAGTACTTCCCAAGAGGAGTTCATCACATTCAACAAATACTGGGAGGGAGAGATGATTGGTATTTAAAACTAAGAGGCCTCTAGCTTTATAATCCAAGAAGCATCATGGTATTTGAATCTATAATTTGTCCTTAGGAAACAGTATGAAGATATGAATATTCAGTAGCCACTGTTTTGGGGAGGAGGGAATCCAGCCTAAGGAAGAAGGATCTTTTGGTATTCTGAAAGAGGATTCTCTTGTTTGTTTGTTTATTTGCTAACTGGACTGTATTAATTATTTGGGGTCATAAGGAGGATTGAACCTCATTGCCCCAATCTAGTGATTCTCTAAGTGTGGCAGCTCTGCTGATTTGAAGGGAAAAACAAGATGAAATCTGTTTTGGCCACACACACTACTGAAGGAGGGAGAAGTCTATCTAAAAGAGTTGCTGCTGGACACTTGTGCAGCCAGCAGCAGGGTCTGCCAAATTCTTGGTAGACTGTATAAGGAAAAATCCAGTTCTACTCTGAAGGCTGGAATTAAGGGTGGCTGCTAGGGATGGAGAAGTTTGTTCAGTCCATATTTTGAAGCAAACTGACTTAATTTGCTGGATGTGCATTGGAGCAATGGTTACCAATTGGATTATGCACTTCTCCAAATTGTGTGATGCTGTTTCAGTTAAACCCCCCCCACAGTTTTACAAGGAGAATGAACACAAAAATGTGTAAAGTAAAAGCACCACGAGAAAGCATACAAAAACGAGTGTTTTAGGGGAAGAATGTGTACATGATGGGAATAATATGCGCACAATTTAAACGTGATTTTTAAAATGTATTGTTAAAAATTGCAAATAGATGGGAAGGAACGGATTGATGACTGAGCGTGCATGGAACTGACACTGAATGGAAATAGGCTGATCTGCCCATCCCTCATGGGTACTGACTCTGAGTCTGGCATGACTGAAGGCAAGAAATCCAGACTCGAATATTGGGTATCAAGACTGCATTTATCTGCCCAGTGAAATGCATTCAAGTAGGAGAAAAAAATAGGCAACGAAATCAACAACAACAACAACAACAAAACTTTATTGCATATGGCCATAGGCCTTTGCAAAATACGACATAACACAAATACACATCGAAAGGCTAAAAAGTTTGTACAAATTTAAAACGATTACAAGATGTTATAAGTCTTAATGTGGTTCGCCCGTAATTTCCTAGCAGCAAAGGCAAAGTTGGCTGCTGCAACTGTTGTTTGTTTACTGCTATCGGCCAGTAGTTCAACGACCATATCTCGGGGGCTTTTCCCTGCGCGCATAAGCAAGCGGATATGGTAAGCTAGGAATTTCCTTCTTGGGTCCTCATATAGGGGGCAGGATAGCAAGTAGTGGGTGATGTCCTCTAACTGGTTGCATCCAAAGATGCATCTCCGCTCCTTAACTGGGATGCCCAGGTATCTCCTGTCCGGATAGGCTGAGGGCATCAGTTGGAACCTGAGTTCCGTGAACGCCCTGCGCAGATGGGCTTGCGTCAGGACTTCAAAATAAAACGGTCTAGCGTGATTGGGTTTGACTAGGGGGAACCAGGGGGAGAAAGGGGCTACTGCAATTACTGCCCGATCCTGGCTCGCATCGTGGTCGAAGACCCAGTTTCTGAGCGCATGCGGGCTGAGGCTCAGATATTCCCCCATAGAGAGATTATAGGTCTCTAGTTTTGCTTGGATCATGTGTGCCCATCCCCTGGTCTTATGTTGCTCCGTCCAACAAAGTTTGGGTATGGAGCATTCATCCAGCCTAAGTAGTTTCCGCCAGAATCTGAAATGTGCTAGGTCTATTCTTGCTGCGAGGGAGGGTAAGCTAAGCTCCGCTCTGAGATGGGCTGCCGGGACCCCCTGAGGCAAACCCAAGATCTGCCATAAGAACTTGTTTTGGAGGACTTCCACTGCCTGCTTTACCAACTACCCCACAGTTCGGCCCCATAAAGGATTTGGGGTAGGATTTTTGCCACGTAGACTTTAAGCACGGGGTTAATTAGTTGCCTACCTTGGGTATAAAAGAAACTTCTAATCTGGCCGATTGATCTGGAGCAAGAGAGTTTAGTTGCCACCAGGTGATGTTTCCATGAAAGTTTCTCACTGAAATGCACGCCCAGGTATTTGAATGAGTGCGCCTGCTCTAATTTGTGCCCATTCAGAGACCAGGTCGACTTGGGGCTCTTCTTACCAAAGATCATAATCTTAGATTTGGAATGGTTAATGGTCAGGTGCTGCTCTTTACAGAAATTCCCCAGCCTGGTGAGCATCCTTTTTAGACCAATTTTATTCAGAGAGAGTAAAACCAGATCGTCGGCGTAAAGCAGGGACGAGATCTTACGATTCCCAGCCAATGGTGGGAAAAAGGAAGGGGAAGCCAACTCCGGAATAATGTCGATATAAAAATTGAATAAAAAGGGGGCCAAAATGCAGCCTTGCTTTACTCCTCTCATGATCTGGTCGAGATAGAGTGCCCTGTGGGCCTAACCGTACCTGCAAGGTGTTGACCTGGTGGAGAGACTGGATGAGCCAGAACAGCCTTTTGTCAATATTAGTCTGGCTCAGTTTGCACCACAGTAAGTCCCTAGCTATTAGGTCGAAGGCTGTGGTGAAGTCTATGAAGGCCACAAAAAGGGACTTGTTAGGGCCCATGACAGACTTTTGCAGTAAGTGGTGTAGGACATACACATGATCAACGGTGCTCCTACCCTTCCTAAACCCGGCTTGCTCCTCATGGAGGATGGAGTGGGTAGAGTCCCATGCAAGAAGCTTATTTAGGAGGTAACGCCCATATAGTTTGGATGAAACATCTAGAAGGCTTATAGGTCTGTAGTTTCGTGGGTCTGATGCATCTCCTTTTTTAAAAATAGGCACAACAATACTGGAGCGCCAACCTGGCGGAATGTCCCCAGTCAAATTGATGTGTGTAAATAAAATAGCTAAAATAGGAGCCCACCAAGTGGGATCCAACAGATAGACCTCAGGGGGGATCATATCTTCCCCTGGGGCCTTACCGGGGCGAAGAGACAGATTAAATCCCCTATGTCTGAGGCAGTAACGGGCGGCCAGGGAGGGCGGAAGAAAGGTCACCAGGTGGAGCCGAGAGGGGGGTGCGGTACTTACAAAGATGGAATTGAAGTGGGAGACCCAGGATTCGGGGAGAATGGGTGGAACTGCCTCAAAGTGGTCCTGGAAAGAATCCCCCTGGATCAGCTTCCAGAATTTAGGGTCGTTCTTTTCGGATAAGGCCTGGCCCAGGGCCTGCCAGTTATTAACAAAGAAGGCCTTTTTTCCCCCCTTAAGTAATGCTTTGTATTCACTGCAACATAGTTGCAGTCGGACCATTGCCTCTTCTGAGTCATCACTCCTGATTGTTCTAGTTAATCTACGCAACTCTCTTTTCTTCAACTTACAGTCTCTGTCAAACCAGGACCGAGAGCCGGTGGGGATTTTATCTGTTACAGACATGGACAGAAGAGGTCTGAGTGCACTGTTTATATCCCGGAAAATCCATGGAATAGCCCCTGGATTGTCTAAAGCCAGCTGGCGGAGCTGTGAGAGATTGTCCGACTCTAGCAGCCGCCCAACGTCAGCAATAGTTTCCAAAGACCACTTGAGTTGTCTCACCCCCAACAAGCCACCTAGCATATTAGAATCTGTTTTAACATTGGAACGGGAATGCATCAGATGAAGGGTGAGCCTCAGTGGGAGATGGTCACTTTCTGGTCTGGCGTCCACCGAGAAGCTGTTAAGATGGGGGACAAAAGGAGCCGTCGCTAATATGTAGTCGATTACACTGGCTCCCTTCTCAGAAATGTAGGTATAATGTCCTTTAGAGAGGTCGAGATGGGTCCCGTTTAGGCATATTAATTGAATTATGTAGATTAGGTAAAACAAGGCTTGTCCGTTCTTATTAATTGTCTTGCCTCGTGATGAACGGGGGAAGCCAGCTAAAATACCTGGGTCCAGCCAAAGGTCTTGCTCTAAGGTGGGATAAGTACTTCCCATCCTCGCGTTAAAATCTCTGCAGATGAGAAGCGATAGAGAAGGATAATTGCACAGGAGACTGTCTATGAAATCATTTAAATAGCTGAAGCAGAACACAAATTCATTTCTCTCATCCGCTAAACTCTGTCTATGAAAAGCAACACAACATAACAATCATAAAATGGCAGTAAAATTAACTCACGATCAAACTTTGATGAGACTCCTCACAATCAATTAGGACCTAATTGATTGTGAGGAGATTCATTAAAGCTTGAACTTGAATATAATTAAGTGGAATGAGAGCAAGTACACAGGTACAGAGCATAGTTAGGGCAAAATACTGCCAAGATTAAACCTTTCTGGGTTGCAGCTTTTGAAATGTTGGAAAATTTTAATTATGAAAAAACTAATATTGCTAAGATTTATTTTTTTCCTGTATGTTATATTATATATGACATCCACACACACCCCACACCCATGGCTGCCACCCCTGCTTGCTTCGCCTTTCAACCCTGCTTACCATTACCAAAGCTTCCCCTTCTCCTCCATGGGTCACCAAGGCCCTCCTCTCCCTCGGAATGGGTCACAAAAGACTGCTCCTTCCCCCCCAAGGGCTAATCAGAGGTCCCCCTTCCCCCCTACAGGGATCACCAGAGCTCCCCTCTTCCCCTCCACAGGGGTCGCCAGAGCTCCCCCACTCCTAAACCGGTTGCTGAAGCTCCCCCTTTTGTAAGTGTGATGCTTATATATGTAATAACTTCTATAAACAATAACATGCATATATGCATGCATGCTATTGTTTAGGAATCCTCTTGCATGAAGATGTTAGTTAATGGCCATATTGAGCTTAACAATTCATCTTATTTCTTTGCTATTTGTAAGAAAAACTCTCAGTTAAAAAGGTTCCTGCCACCAGTCTATTTTTCATATGGAAGGTGCAGGCATCTATAAGATACAGTCGGAGAAGTACATTGCTTTAAAAAGGGTGCACATGGGGGGAATTACTCGAAGTCTTTGTCGCTGAATGACACCTAACAATAGAAGCCCTTCAGATGTTATCAGTGTGTAGAACAATACTTATTGGTATGGCATTGTAGCTGGAGCTCTGCTCCTGTCCTCCTGCATTAATCAGAGTGCCCAAACAGAGCCTCCACATATAAGCTATATGCTTGGCAGTGTTCTCAGTTGTGTGGATAGGCCCTTCCACAAGCACTTGTTCAGGCATCCTAGTGAATACGTATCACCATTGTTTGAAAATATGCAGTTGCATACAGGAGTTGTAGTCCAAAACATCTGGAGGTTGGCAAAGGGTTGTCTATATCCATACCAGAACACTGGAGGAATATGCATTCTGAATTCAGAGTGGATTGCACTGTCCAAGCTTAACTCTTTTTGACATCTTCCAAAAGAAGGGTGGTAGCTCAGTGGTAGAGCACATGCCTTGTTGTTTTTGTAAGAGATGAGAAAGTTGACTGTACAATATTATATAATATTGGGGAAGGGTCATAGCTCGAGGGTAGAGCATCTGCTTGGCATGCAGAAGGTCCCAAGTTCAATCCAGCATTTCCAGGTAGGGCTCAGAAGGATTCCTACCTGAAACCCTGAAGAGCCACTGCCAGTTAGTAGGAATGTAAGAAGGAATCTTTTTCCATTATGCCCTGCATTTGTCACATGCAGCACTGTTTCCATTCCACTGCAATTTGTCTTCTGCCCAAAGCTGCATTATTCATTTTGTTGTCCACTGTTGCAAAATTATGTAACTTGTGCTTTACATAATCAATTACGCACATTAGGTAAATATAGTGGCATTATGTTACACTACTCATTCATTTCAGTGCAAGGGAAATGCAATGCAAATGGGTAGAAAATGCAATCAATTACGTATCAACTGTATTCACTGGTGGATTTCTGCTTTGGACATGGGATGAATAGGCAGACATTGGCAATTTCTGTTCCCATTTCCATTTTCTCTGGAATTCTCCAACATTCCTACTGGTCAGTGTAGATATTAGCAAACTAGATGGACCAATGGTCTAACTCAGCATAAGGCAGCTTCCTACATATCACATCAGTTCTTTAAAAACCCATCTGCCAATGTGAGTAAATGGGACTTATCTTCAGCTGTACCTGTAGATTCCCGTGATATTACCTTTTGTCACCTTTCTCAAGTTATAAATGACCCACTTTTAATTTCTGATTTACTTCTGTTCCAAATTTCAGAATGAGAAGTATTGGTGTGGCAACTATATATTTCTTTGCCAGTACCATCAACACCCCTAATATACTGTGATTACAGAACATGCATGCATCAAGCAATGCAGACTATCCCATTCATCATGAAGCAGGTATATTAGACTGGATCACTCAGTAGATATCCAGACAAATTATCCAGAAGTTGGAAATCACATGGAAAAAACACACTGTTCTAATTCATCCATTCACTGGAGAGGGGGGAAGAACAGCACCACTGCTATTTTAAATAAATGGAACTTGTAAATAAAACACCTGCTAGATGATTAAATTCCACATACTGAACTTTATTAGGAGTGTCGGAGGTACTTTTAAGGAAGAACTTGTATATTAACAGCTTTTATTTGCATATGGTGGTGTGTGAGTGAGAACACAGATAAAATGCAGACAGGATCAGAGCTTGGAAGTAACTTGTTATTTTTAACGAGTTACTTGTAATTAGTTACAATTTTAAATAACTAGTGAGTAATTCCATTACATTTGGCAAGTAACGGGACGACTAGTAATTTCCCTACTTTTCAGCTGCAACTTTAACGTTTTCACGTTAGGTTGGACGTTACTTGGGGGCGGGAACAAGGGGAAGTCAGCTCCTGGCTGTGATTGGTTAACACAAGACATGTGCCTCACACTGATTGGACCTCTGCACAGACTGTCTCTTCCCTCATGATCTGTGTTAGGAGGCACGAGGGAAGAGGTGAATAGGCAGGGCCTGCTAGCGTCTGAGAGGAAAAAATGGACGCCGGAGGAAAAAGCCAGGGCAAGGACAACGGAGGAGAAGGCAGCAGCAGAATGGCGAAGAGCTATGGAGGAGAATGGAGGAGAATGGCGAAGAGGTATGAGTGACGATGATTTGTGTGTGTGTGTGTGTGTGTGTGTGTGTGCCCCCCTGCGGCCCCTTCCACCCCCGTGGCATTTCCCCTCCTGCCCCCCGTGGCCCCTTCTACCCCTCCCACTGCCTCTCCTTACCTTGCTGCCACCCCCCCATCAATCACAAGGCACTTCTGAAACTTCGGCCTACTTCTCTTCCTTCCCCCCCTTTTTGAACTCTCCCCCTTGTCCCTATGCATACTTGTGTGCTGTATTTATCCAGACAGAGCTGCCTTTTAAAATGCCGGCTAGCTTTTTATTGTATATTTATTTGAACTCCATCTTTCTTTTTATTTGTATTTTTGTCCTGTTTAATCACAAGACTGAATTGTATGTGGGACAAAAACTGTCTCAGTAATAATAATAATAATAACAATAATAATAATAATAATAATAATAATAATAAAAATAATAAAAATAAAAAATCATTAGGCGTATAATAAATGGCTTAAGGCTGATTTTTTTGTTCTTGGCAGAGATGAGGTGAGAAGTAGGGTCCTTGCAGCTCCTCCTCTCAGTCCCCCAGCTCTCAAACTCATGTTCTGTGAGAAAGAGAGAGATTCCCAGTCCCAGAGAGAGATAGACTGTTGACAATCTCTGCTAATATCTATACAAATGTACATAACATGCATCACCTGAACTCACATGATCTAGAGTTACCTTAGATCTTGCAAGATTTGCAAATGAGAAGCAATAGGGTTTTATATTAGTTCTGATTGTCTATTGGGCTATCATAGGGTATGTGTTTTTTGCCTTTTCTATGGCAAAAACTCCAACTTCAGTGGAATTTATGTGATGTGTTCTAATCATTTGAATTTGGCTAATGAATGCTTTATTCTTTCATCAGAACTTTAGCAGTAGTACTAAAATATTAATAAAAAAGAAAAGGGAAAGAAAAAATACTTTACATACATCATTCAGCTGTATTGCTAATTATAGATATAGATATAAAAGATAAACGGCATTTTGTCAAAAATATTTTTGTCTACATTTTATACCTCATCCTTGGTTTTCCAAGCTTGGCATGGAATGCTTCTCATACAGAATTAATTTGAAATGCTGCATATTTATTATCATAATCATCATATTCAAAATAAAAAATATATGTACCGCCTTCAAGTTGATTCCAACTTATGGTGACCCTATGAATAGGGTTTTCATGAGGCTGAGAGGCAGTGACTGGCCCAAGGTCACCCAGTGAGCTTCATGGCTATGTGGGGATTTGAACCCTAGTCTCATTTTGTTCTCACAACAACCCTGTGAGATAGTAGGTTAGACTGGCCCAGGCAGGGTTATTCAGTGAGCAAAAATGATGCAAATAGGATCTCTTTTAATTGTGCTATCGACCTGCTTACTTCCACTCTGACTGGGGGATCTTGCAGCATGGGGAAGAGATGGGGGCACATCACAGCTGAAGTTCACCCACATAGGAGCATTATCTCTTGTTTATTACAGAGACGCCTGTTGCAGGTTTTGCTGCTGAGAGCAGCAGTCAGTTAGTGCGGCCACTTGAGTCACAGCTTGTTGATCCTGAGGAGGCAAAACTAGAAAGTGAGGTTCAGAAAGGAGGCCCTGTGCACGAGGAGAAGGAGGGCATGAAGCAGTGCCAGTTGCCCACAGCCACATCTGCAGAACAGCAAGTACCATGGTTTGGCTTTGAGAAAGCTTGTACATTTGTGAGCCAGAGTGGGAAAAATGTTGTTGTACGATGCAATTACTGCCTTCCAAGGATCAAAAATCTGAGATCAGCTGTTTCCCCCTCATCCAATGTGAAGAAACATTTTGAGGTAAGCCTTTGTCATGCTGGTCCTCAAAGAGTGTCCATTGTCTATTTATGTTTAAATTGTGAAGTTCCTCTTCCATTTTTTCTTGGATTCATGCTTTGTTCTTCTTCCTCAGAGGGCACACCCTGAGAAGCTGAGAGCAATTGAAGAAGCAATAAAGGCAAGGAGACGTGGCCTTCCTGAACCAATGCATGACACCCCTCCTCCCAAAATGCTGAAGCAGCAGCAGACAACCCTTGAGAGGTGGGGATCTGGCAGGGAGCCTGTCACCCAGAGCAATCTCGACAGGAGAATCATTGATTTCATTGTAGAGGAGACATTACCACTTCAGACTGTGGACAAACCATCATTCATTAATCTGGTTCGCATTGAACTCCCCAAAGATCTCACCATCATATGTGCCAAGACTCTGAGAGACAGAATTGAGAAGAGAGCATGCCACATTAGAGAAACTCTTGCAAACCGAATGGGTGCTGTGGCATATATAGCAACCACTGCAGATTGTTGGACCAATGGCAAGAAGAGTTACTTTGGGGTAACAGCCCACTGGATCAACCCAACTACCCTGAAACATGAGGTCGGGGCCTTGGCTTGTAAGCGTCTGAAGGGGCGCCATACATACGATGTCCTTTCAAAAGCACTGCATGATGTACATGTGCAGTACAGGATCCACAACAAAGTTATGTGTACTCCTACAGACAATGGCTCCAACTTTGTGAAAGCGTTCAGAGTTTTCATGGCCAAAGAACCAGTGGAAGCTGCAGGCACCAGTGACGATGATGGTGATAACCAGGAGGAGGAGGAGGCTGAGGTGGAGTTTGTGCCTATCTGTGAGATCCTGGACACAGGACCTGAGGCAGAGGAAGAAGCTGCAGACTCAGGAGAGGATTTTATTTTACCACCACACCAGAGATGTGCTAGCCACACCCTCAACCTTGTGGCAACACAAGACATAGAGGCCATGCTTTCTGACTCCTCCAAAAGTAGTCTTCTTGGTCCTTTCAAGAAACAGTTTCGTTCCTTGATGGGAAAGTGCAGCAAGTTGTGGTCCAAGCAGAACCAGTCAGCACAGATTGCTGAGTATATCCGTGCGCAATGTGGTGTGTATCTGAAGGTACCGAATAAGACCAGGTGGAATTCCACCTTTGATGCATTGAAGCAACTACATGAGCTCCTGTCAACTGTGCCACTAAAAATGCATGCCATAATGGACCGCTGCTCCTTGTCCAGGATCACAGCTGCTGAGATTGAAGTGGTACAGGAATACACAGAGATTATGGAGCCACTAGCCCAGTCCCTAGATATCCTGCAACGGGAGAACGGCATGTTCATGGGGTATTTGCTACCAACGCTCTGCAATCTGGACCGCAAGTTAGAAGGACTGGAAAACAAACCTGAAAGGTACACATACTGTTTTCAGCTGCTGAGAGGTGTGCGCAAAGCCCTAAGAAAGCGGTTTGCAGCTATCTGGGAGGACAAGAGGCTTCTTCTGGCAGCCTGCCTACACCATCGCTTCAAACTAGATCGGCTGGAATCGTGTCAGGCCACCACCCATATCAACAAGTAAGAACATTAGGGAGGCCCTTTGGGTGGATTACTCCAAGGGAAATGTTGTCTCAAGGGAGGCATCAGAGGGCTTAAGGTGGTAGGCAGGGGCTGGGCCTTTTCTTCCTGGGGCTCCTCATCACAACCTTGGGCTGCTGCAGGTAATCCTTAAGGGTCTGCTGTGCTGCCCCATGAGTGTGGTGACTTGGTCACCTTCCTACCTTCCATGTCATCATCCACAGGCTCAGGCTGGACCCTGAACCAGAGGACATGACAAGCATCAGGAAATGAAGAGCAGATGATGGTTTCCTAACATATATGTGTTAACGTATCCTCTCTCTTTCTTAGATGCACAATGGAAACCTTGTTGAAAGCTGAAATAAAGATGGGTGTACTTAATGAGGACAGTGATCAGTCTTCAGATAAAGACCAGGAAGGAGATGACTTAGAAGATGACTTCTTTAACTTTCTGCCCCAGGGCAAGAAGTCAGCAGTGGACACTGCTGAGGAGGAACTGGTGAGGTACCTGACGTCTCCCAGCAGGGAAGTGTCATCACTCCATGGCTTTCCACGTGTGCTGCGGTGTTTTTTGCAGCACAACACAGGCATGCCTTCAAGCGCCGCAGTAGAACGCCTGTTCAGTACTGGTGGCAACGTAATGACTGTAAAAAGACATTCCTTGTCTGACATGCTCTTTGAGCATCTTGTTCTTTTGAGACATAACAGAAACATATTATAAAAGCATTTCAAGTGTAAAATTTGATTTCAAGAGTTGGGGTATCTTCATTGCTTGGGGGGATGTGAGATTCTGTTATGCCATTATGTTAATCTTACAGATAAAAAAATTATTCTACTACCCCCTGTGTGTGTGTGTTTATTTTTAATATTGTTTTAGGCTTCTTAGATGTGCAGCAGCCAAGGCCAGCACCTTGTAGGAGTTTTTTTAAAAAAGTAACTGAAATGTAATTGTAGTGATTACTTTTGAGAAAAGTAAAGTAATCAGTTACTTTCAGAGCGATTGTAATTGTAACGGTAATTACTACTTTTTGGGGCCAAGGAATTGTAACTGTAATTTATTACTTTTTAAAAGTAATCTTCCAAGCTCTGGACAGCATGCAGTAGCATCCATGAATGCACTTTGAGATTAGAGTGCTTGAGATGCTGTTCACCCTGTTTTAATTTAGCTTTCTTGAGGGTCTTCTTTTATGAAAAACAACAACCCAAATTACAGTTATTGTCTGAGAATGTGATGTTGGAATCTGCTTGCCTGTATATGCTTTTTGACTAGAGAACAATAGGGATAGAGTGTACCTCAGTGCACCACCACCACCACCATCACCATCTAAAGGCCGCAAGTTCAGTTGCTGGAATTTACAAATAGTGCTGGGAAATATCTTGTCTGAAACCCCAAGAGAGCTGCTGCCAGTCAGTCAATGCTGAGTAAAATGGACTAAGGGTCTGACTTGGTATGATTCAGCTTGTGTGTGTGTGTGTGTGTATTGGCAGAGCCAACTAAATCTACTTTTGTTCCCCTCCCTGGTAAATGGGGGCTGGCTGAAGACAGACTAAAGTTGGTAGGACAAAGCCCCATTGGGCCATTAGGACCAGTCACCATATTTATTTATTTAATTATTTATTAAATTTATATCCTTCCTTCCTCCCAGAATTCAGAAAGTTCCTACTGGGAGCAGGGTGGGATATAAATCTAATAAATAAGTAAATAAAGTTTGAAGACTGCTCAAATTTATTTTGAAAAGTTTGAGGACTCCTCAAACAGATGTCAAAAACAGTCCTCGTGGGCCATCTAGGCATTACTTTCCCAAAAAACGGGGCCCTGCCTCTGAGGGAGGATCAGGGGATGATGACAAGAGAGAGGGCCTTTTCAGCTGTGGCTCCCCATTTGTGGAATGCTGTCCCTAGTGACTACATGGTACCTTCGCTGGCATCTCTTCGGCACTTGCTAAAAACTTTTTTCCCAGGCTTTTGATGGACTGTGTTGATGATGCTTGTTGTTTGTTGTGCTGCCAAAACATTTTGTTATTGGAGGTTGCTTTGTGGATTTTTATAAACTGCATAAGTTGTATTACGATCTGTATGTGAGTTTTTAACCTATACTTATTCTTTTAAAACTGTTGTAAGTTGCTTGGAGACCCTTTTTATATAATAATAATAATAATAATAATAATAATAATAATAATAATAATAATAAAAAAAAAAACAGCATCGCGAATATTTTTCAGCCCGAAGGCAGCATTCCCTAGTGGCACCCTTCTGGGGCTACATGGCAGTAGTGGGTGAGGCCAGAGGCAAAAAAAGTGCCTGGGGAATGGATGCGATTCTGACCTTTGTACCATAGCTACATGTCATTCAGGCAAAAGTCAGAGGTTCCAGCAGGCATATTAACAACAGGCATTATTGCAGTTCAAGTCACTTGAGGAGGGCATGGAGCAGGGCCAGTGAAGAGTGTTGCCTGAAGAGGAGGTGTGGCCTGGGAAGAATCCCAAGGGCTGGATAATGAGGCATAGAGGGCCACATTTAGCTCCAGGCTGAAGTTCCTCACTCAATCCATCATAAAACATAGCGGAGGTGGGAGTTGGTCACATGCATGCACCTTCTTTATATGCACTGAAGAGGTAAAGAATATAAACATGAAACATGATGGGGAAGACACCATGTTGATTTGAACACACGATTTCCCTAACTCTGCAGGGTAATTGGGAACCTATGTTGAAGTAACCATGGTATATCCCAGTTCAGGCATTATCCTGCTTGTGCCATGGGGAAATGGGGAATCAAATTATTTGATTGTTCTGTGCCTCAGAGCTGTGCTTTAAAAATTAAGACTGCTTGTGTCTTGTGGTGTGACAAAGTCTTTCAGTTTATTTGTTGGCAAGTTTTGAAAGCTGTGACTTTCACGGTATTTCCTTCCTTCTCCCTCTTCACACAACCAATTGATGTAATGCGTTTCCTATATTGAATTATTCACACCTTTATCCTGCTGTGAACTCCTTTCTGTGTTCTTCAAGCAGGCCAGCTGATAGAATTCTATGTGTCTGGAGAGAAAGTTTTACATTTTGATCTCTGGCACACCACTGGCAGCTCTTTGGGCACCACGTGGCGCTGGTGCTGCGCAACGAGGTGGCCGCCTGCCTCCGCAAGCTGGCCAGCCTGGAGGGCCTCCAGGAGCGCCTGGCCAAGGACAACCTGGAGCTGAAGGAGCTCTGCCTGGCCCTCGATGAGGAATGTGACTCCACGTGGCCTGACACCAGCCCAGCGGCGGCTCCTCAGAGCTTAGCCTGCTCTGTGGGCCCCGCAACCTGGGCGATGGCAGATCCAGCACCGGTAGCATCGGCAGCCCGGACCAGTTCCACCCTGCCTGCACCCCCATTGACTAAACTCATGGGAAGGACACCTCACTTCCTTTGCCCCCATGCGGGAAGATGGGCACGCCCTGCCCTAGCCTGCAGACTCTCCATCCTTTTCTCTGTGCTCCTGGTGTCAAAGAACCTGGACGGGGTGCTATGTTTGCCTCTGTTTGCCTCTGTTCCTATTTCTCCCACCCGGCTGAAAATGTCATGCCCAGGGAAACCCCTACCCGTCTCAGTTCCAAAGCAGGGCAGCGGTGAATGTATGTAATTTATTCTGAGTTTCTTTCCTGGACATTTTTTTCTCTTAATAATGTTATTTGTTATTTAGTTTAATTTTTGTAAATTGTATAAGAACATAAGAACATAAGAAGAGCCTGCTGGATCAGGCCAGTGGCCCATCTAGTCCAGCATCCTGTTCTCACAGTGGCCAACCAGGTGCCTGGGGGAAGCCCGCAAGCAGGACCCGAGTGCAAGAACACTCTCCCCTCCTGAGGCTTCCAGCAACTGGTTTTCAGAAGCATGCTGCCTCTGACTAGGGTGGCAGAGCACAGCCATCATGGCTAGTAGCCATTGATAGCCCTGTCCTCCATGAATTTGTCTAATCTTCTTTTAAAGCCATCCAAGCTGGTGGCCATTACTGCATCTTGTGGGAGCAAATTCCATAGTTTAACTATGTGCTGAGTAAAGAAGTACTTCCTTTTGTCTGTCCTGAATCTTCCAACATTCAGCTTCTTTGAATGTCCACGAGTTCTAGTATTATGAGAGAGGGAGAAGAACTTTTCTCTATCCACTTTCTCAATGCCATGCATAATTTTATACACTTCTATCATGTCTCCTGTGACCCGCCTTTTCTCTAAACTAAAAAGCCCCAAATGCTGCAACCTTTCCTCGTATGGGAGTTGCTCCATCCCCTTGATCATTCTGGTTGCCCTCTTCTGAACCTTTTCCAACTCTATAATATCCTTTTTGAGATGAGGCAACCAGAACTGTACACAGTATTCCAAATGCGGCCGCACCATAGATTTATACAACGGCATTATGATATCGGCTGTTTTATTTTCAATACCTTTCCTAATTATCGCTAGCATGGAATTTGCCTTTTTCACAGCTGCCGCACACTGGGTCGACATTTTCATCGTGCTGTCCACTACAACCCCGAGGTCTCTCTCCTGGTCGGTCACCGCCAGTTCAGACCCCATGAGCATATACGTGAAATTCAGATTTTTTGCTCCAATATGCATAATTTTACACTTTTTATATTGAATTGCATTTGCCATTTTTCTGCCCATTCACTCAGTTTGGAGAGGTCTTTTTGGAGCTCTTCACAATCCCTTTTTGTTTTAACAACCCTGAACAATTTAGTGTCATCAGCAAACTTGGCCACTTCACTGCTCACTCCTAATTCTAGGTTGTTAATGAACAAGTTGAAAAGTACAGGTCCCAATACCGATCCTTGAGGGACTCCACTTTCTACAGCCCTCCATTGGGAGAACTGTCCGTTTATTCCTACTCTCTGCTTTCTGCTTCTTAACCAATTCCTTATCCACAAGAGGACCTCTCCTCTTATTCCATGACTGCTAAGCTTCCTCAGAAGTCTTTGGTGAGGTACCTTGTCAAACGCTTTTTGAAAGTCTAAGTACACTATGTCCACTGGATCACCTCTATCTATATGCTTGTTGACACTCTCAAAGAATTCTAGTAGGTTACTGAGACAGGACTTTCCCTTGCAGAAGCCATGCTGGCCCTGCTTCAGCAAGACTTGTTCTTCTATGTGCTTAGTTAATCTAGCTTTAATAATACTTTCTACCAGATTTCCAGGGACAGAAGTTAAGCTAACTGGCCTGTAATTTCCGGGATCCCCTCTGGATCCCTTTTTGAAGATTGGCGTTACATTTGCCGCTTTCCAGTCCTCAGGCACGGAGGAGGACCTGAGGGACAAGTTACATATTTTAGTTAGCAGATCAGCAATTTCACATTTGAGTTCTTTGAGAACTCTTGGGTGGATGCCATCCGGGCCCAGTGATTTGTCAGTTTTTATATTGTCCATTAAGCCTAGAACTTCCTCTCTCGTTACCACTATTTGTCTCAGTTCCTCAGAATCCCTTCCTGCAAATGTTAGTTCAGGTTCAGGGATCTGCCATATATCTTCCACTGTGAAGACAGATGCAAAAAATTCATTTAGCTTCTCTGCAATCTCCTTATCGTTTTTAGTACACCTTTGACTCCCTTATCATCCAAGGGTCCAATTGCCTCCCTAGATGGTCTCCTGCTTTGAATGTATTTATAGAATTTTTTGTTGTTGGTTTTTATGTATTGCTTTCATTGATGTATTTTAAAACTTGTGTTTATTTTTCTTTGTAAGCCGCCTTGAGGGCCTTTGGCCGAAAGGCGGGGTATAAATAAATTTATAACAACAACAACAACAACAATAACAACAACAACAACAATAATAATATATGTGGGAGGATGCACACATTCTTGAAACCCACTCTTGGGCTGCTTTCACACTGCACTTTATTCCATTATTCTAACAATTTCTTGACAACAGAAGATATTTGTAACTTTACAGTTGACAATGAGGACATTGAACTTGTCAAGGATTATCAATACCCCAGCACAGTCATTAACCAACATGGAGACAATAGTCAAGAAATCAGAAGAAGGCTAGGACTGGGGAGGGCAGCTATGAGAGAACTAGAAAAGGTCCTCAAATGCAAAGATGCTTCTAAGCTTAAAGTAAACATGATGGTATCTGAATGTTTCATATTCTCTATCAAATGCTCCTTATTGTATGCAAACTATTCCTAAATATCACCATAACTACATAAATACTCCCCAATCTATTTCAGGGTCTTTCTCCAGTCATCAGAGGACAGCTTTTATTGAGATAGGGATTTCTGTTATAAATTGAAACAAAAATAAAACATGGCTAGAAAATTCAAGTCCACTTAGAAAGTGCCACTGATAATGTGCCTCTAAGATGTGCATGTTTTGGAAAAGAAAACAAAAGTTAGTGCAAGAGAGTATTCAACACTTAGAATCATAGAATAGAATAGTAGAGTTGGAAGGGGCCTATAAGGCCATCAAGTCCAACCCCCTGCTCAATGCAGGAATCCAAATCAAAGCATTCCTGACAGATGGCTGTCCAGCTGCCTCTTCAACACCTCCAGTGTCGGAGAGCCCACTACCTCTCTAGGTAATTGATTCCATTGTCGTATGGCTCTAACAGTTAGGAAGTTTTTCCTGATGTCCAGTTGAAATTGGCTTCCTGCAACTTGAGCCTGTTATTCCGTGTCCTGCATTCTGGGACGATCGAGAAGAGATCCCGGCCCTCCTCTATGTGACAACAATTCTTGTACTTGAAGAGTGCTATCATATCTCCCCTCAGTCTTCTCTTCTCCAGGCTAAACATGCTCAGTTCTTTCAGTCTCTCCTCATAGGGCTTTGCTTCCAATCCCCTGATCATCCTTGTTGCCCTCCTCTGAACCTGTTCCAGTTTGTCTGCATCTTTCTTCAAGTGCGGAGACCAGAACTGGCTGCAGTATTCAAGATGAGGCCTAACCAGTGCTGAATAGAGGGGAACTAATACTTCACACGATTTGGAAACTTTACTTCTGTTAATGCAGCCTAACATAGCTAATTCCTGTAGTTTGCCACAGTATCTACACTACATCTATACATGAAGGATATGACCATGTAAATGTAATGCAAATCCCCTTTGGACCAGCGGAGGGAGGGTCGAATTGGGTGGAGATGTCCCTCCACCAGCCTTGTCAGCCTCCTGCCAGCTGCTGCTACAAAGCAACAGCAGCAGCATTCCACTTGAGCAGAGTTCCCCTTTCAGCGCACAAAATGTCATTTCTGAAACAGGGCTTTTTAGGGGCAGGGAGCTGAGCTTTTTAGGGTAGGGCTGAGATAGCCCTGGTGCTTCAGCACCAAGGTCAGCTCCTTGAAAGTTTGGATTTCGCTGTCTCACTGACATGGAGCCACTAGCCACCACTGGGCACTGGATCCCAAGCCATCCCCACTGCTATTTGTGATGGCGGATCCAGCTGCTGTGCCAGTTTGAGGCTGGTTCAGCCATCTGCCTGTCCCCCACCTTCTGCCACAGCAGGGCTGCAGATCCGGCAATGGCCCCACCCCTCTGTAAAACCCTGCTGGATGGGGGGGATCTTTAAATTGCTCCCTAAGGGATCAAGCTTAACCCAGAAGAGCACACACGGTTAGGATTGCACTGTCAGTCTGAATCCAATCTGAATGTTTTATATTTGGCTATTATTGCTAATAGGCATTAACAAACCATTCTTGGGTGAATTTGTCCAATCAGCACTCTCTTTTATCTCTCCTGAGCCTCCTACCAAACAACTCAAGCATGGTGGCCTGGCTTATTTTATGAGAGGTGTGTGCCCTCTGCCCTCAGATTAGAACACATATGCAGCAAAAAGGGGGGGCATCAGTAAGATAAACATCTACTTAAATGTTGACATTTAGATGCCTTCCACTTTATAGTTGATCTCCCCCCCTCATTTTTTAATAGGTTATGTTTCAATGAGGACATTGAACTTGTCAAGGATTATCAATACCCCAGCACAGTCATTAACCAACATGGAGACAATAGTCAAGAAATCAGAAGAAGGCTAGGGCTGGGGAGGGCAGCTATGAGAGAACTAGAAAAGGTCCTCAAATGCAAAGATGTATCACTGAACACTCAAGTCAGGATCATTCAGACCATGGTATTCCCGATCTCTATGTATGGATATGAAAGCTGGGCAGTGAAAAAAGCAGATAAGAGAAAAATCAACTCATTTGAAATGTAGTGTTGGAGGAGAGCTTTGCACATACCATGGACTGTGAAAAAGACCAATAATTGGGTGTTAGAACAAATTAAACCAGAACTGTCACTAGAAGCTAAAATGATGAAACTGAGGTTATCATACTTTGGACACATCATGAGAAGACATGATTCACTAGAAAAGACAATAATGCTGGGAAAAACAGAAGGGAGTAGAAAAAGAGGAAGGCCAAACAAGAGATGGATTGCTTCCATAAAGGAAGCAACAGACCTGAACTTACAAGATCTGAACAGGGTGGTTCATGACAGATGCTCTTGGAGGTCGCTGATTCATAGGGTCGCCATAAGTCATAATTGACTTGAAGGCACATAACAACAAACAATTTCTTATCTGGTAATTTGTGCATTAGATCTTTCACAGGACATACAAGCTAGTTCTGGAACTCTTGTGGAGTATAGTGCAAGTTTAGTGCTAATTTTTATGATAAATAATACCAGAAATAATCTGTTTGCAAGTTTGGGAACTCAGAAAATTACAGAAGTTTTTCACTAGCTGCAGCCATTCACATGACAGCATGCTGTGCTTCTCACCTTTTAGATGCACTTTTTTTTGGCCTGATGAAAATTATATCAACTGTAAATAACCATTTGCTATTCTGTAGTATTTCCCACACACACACCTGTGTCTATACAATTAAAAAAGAGTCAGATGCTAAAGGGAGAGGGGTCACATGGCAATGGGTTGAGATCTTAGACCTCCTACACAGTGGGGAGCCACAGTGCACATGTGCATAACAGGTATAGGCTGAAAAACCTACTGTTCCTTAATGGAACAGGTATTGTAGTACGCAAATAATTTTAGAAATCAGGACAGAAGTGCTACTATTTTAATCTGTTAAACTAACACAATAAGCCCCATGTCTGAAAGCACTCCTGATGTCATGGATAGTAGAAGCTCAGGGAGTATAGTTTGAACAGGTAAAAATCTCACCTTGACTTAGATCCAAAGTAGCAAACGGTTATTTGCAGTTGGTACAAACTGACAGAATATACAGTATGCTTCCAAACCCATGGGCCCCTGCATATCATGCAAACAAAATGTGGAAAATCATGCATGCATGCCACAGAATTCATGCTTGCTAAGGAACAGACAAGATGTACTACTCTTGGCTATGAGGATGGAACCTTATTTACTAATTTATATATATCCCTTCTATATAGGAGCCCTTCTAGACACAGAACACATGTCCAGATATAAAAGCAACAGGGAATAAAATAAAACTGAGCAGGTACAACCCTCTGCACAACTGACTAATGCCATCAAAGATTAAAAACAAATATACCATATTTCAGATGTCAGCTAACAAAGATG
This sequence comes from Rhineura floridana, assembly GCF_030035675.1. NCBI lineage: Eukaryota > Metazoa > Chordata > Lepidosauria > Squamata > Rhineuridae > Rhineura > Rhineura floridana. The sequence goes on from NC_084480.1 coordinate 281,656,889, forward strand.
GCAAGTGTTTTTAGATTGACATGTTCACCATAGGATCCCAACACAAAAAGATTAATGAACATGCCCCCCAAAGGGAAAACATCATTTTACTTCCTAAAGAACTTACACCGTGGCTTTATTTTATTGTGTGTGTGGTTGTTTTTGAAATCATTTAGTAAATTGCCGAATGCACATAAACAGCGCTTTATATGCAGCACGTGATTTATAATGTACTCTGTATCTCCTTAATGCTTACAAGGAGAACAGCAACATATAAAGCCTTTGCTATTGAGCTTTTTTCTTCTTCAAATAAATCCAGCTCAGATGCTTGGTGCAGATATGATGCCCCGCTCGCTGCACAGCTGACGAGTGGGGCAAGGTTGCAGGTTGGGGTGAAGACGCTGCCTCCATCTTTAAAGGGGGCAGCATCGCGCGTCGCGCTTGTGACGTAAGCGCGACGTGCAGCGTGAGGGGCGGAGCCTGCAGGACTATTTAAGTCCAGCCACCCCGGGGTTCAACAACGGCTGCTGTGCTGGGATTTCAATGCCCGGGGAGCCTGCGCACGCAACCCGTGTCGTTTCAGACACGAGTGCGCGATTTGTGGAGCCGCACACCCTTCCACTTCCTGCAACAGAGGCAGGCCATACAGGGGAGGTGGCAGGGACCAGCAATGGGGCAGAAAACAGCCCCCACCTGGTGCTAATCAAGGAAAAGGGCCCCTCCCCAATTAAGTTACAGGTTTTATAGGGCTTGCTAGCCGGTTACCCAGTGGCTGGGGATGCACGTTTTCTTTTCAAAGGGTTTTTGTTGGGCTTCTGAATTCCCTACAACGGTCCTAGGGTTTCCTTCATGTCCCAAAATCTAAAATCTGTTATAGGCATGGAGGCAATAGTGCAAATGAAAATCAACAAAGAAGTGCAGGCTGGGCGGGTGCTTGGCCCGTTCCAATCACTCCCTCTCCCTAATGTTCGAGTATCCCCATTAGGGATTGTACCCAAGAAGGTGGCAGGGGAGTATAGGCTTATTCACCACTTGTCCCACCCGCGTGGACAGTCAGTTAATGATTTCATTCCTGACAGTCTATGTACAGTCCACTACACCTCATTTGACGCTGCAGTGCGCATGGTTCGGGCATGTGGCCATGGTGCATTAATGGGCAAGTGTGACATTAAATCTGCTTTCCGCCTACTGCCCGTCCACCCAACAGATTTTGATCTGCTGGGTTTTACTTTTGCCGACAAATTCTATGTGGACCGCGCATTGCCTATGGGATGCTCGATCTCTTGCGCAGTTTTTGAGCACTTCAGCACTTTTTTAGAATGGACAATCAAATGTAGGACGGGCATGAATTCTGTTGTTCATTATTTGGACGATTTTCTATTTGCGGGTGGGGCTGGCACAGGCAAATGCCTACACTTAATGGCCCAGTTTCAGGACTTGACAGAGGAACTGGGGGTTCCTCTAGTCATGGAAAAGACGGAAGGACCAGCACCAGTTTTGACTTTTTTAGGCATTGAAATTGATTCTGGGAAGCAATGCTGTAGGCTACCCCAGAACAAGCTTCTAATCCTCCACAATAAGATAAAGGAAGTTACAGGTGCGAGGAAAGTTTTCCTCTCCACCCTCCAGGAATTAGCAGGGCACCTTAACTTTGTGTGCAGGGTCATAGCACCTGGCAGAGCATTTTTGAGGCGTGTATATGAGGCCATGGTGGGGCTCTTACGACCCCGCCATCGGTTTCGGGTTACAGCGGCTTTACGTGCCGACTTGGCTGTGTGGTCCTCCTTTTTACAAGATTTCAATGGCATATCCTTTTGGAGGCAGGACCGACTCCTGGAGGCCGAGTTACAGGTCCACTCTGATGCGTCTGGGGGTTACGGCTTTGGGGTAGTCTTGGGGTCTTCCTGGTGTAAGGGACAATGGCCACAGACGTGGGTTCAAGATGGTCTAGACAAGGATCTGACCTTTTTGGAATTTTTCCCTATAGTGGTGGCAGTCTATTTGTGGGCTGTGGAGTTGAAGAACTCCACGGTCCACTTCTGGTGCGATAACATGGCTACAGTACATGTTATCAATTCCCTCACATCCAGGAATGCCAGGGTTATGGGTCTTGTCCGTTCTTTTGTTCTCCAGTGCCTGCGCTTTAATGTTCTTTTTCGGGCATGGCATGTTCCTGGCATTGACAATAGTGTTGTTGATGCTCTGTCACGGAACTAGATGGACTGTTTCCGTCAGCTGGCACCGTTGGCCAGGGCTCAGCCAGAAACCGTGCCCCCTGCGATATGGGAGATTGGAGAGCAGAGTCGGAGAGGGCCATAAGCCTTTCCATTGTCCCCAGTATGGTCGCCAGTTACCAGAGAGCAGGTAGGGACATGCAGGACTTCTGGGCCTCCAAAGGCTATGCACCGGAGTGGCCTATTCTGGTAAGTCACCTGCTTGAATTCCTGGTGGATGGCAGGAAACAGGGCCTGTCAGTCTGAACGCTGCAAGGTAAGCTGGCGGGGCTTTCCTTTTTAACAAAGGCAGGTGGTTTTCTGGATCATACCAGGGACTTTAGGGTCCGCCGCATGTTGGCTGGGTGGGCTAAAGAACATCCTGCCATACCCGATTCTGGTCGACCTTTCTCACTGGATTTTATACTAGGAATGGTTCATCAGTGGGAAACTGTCTGTTCTTCTAGTTATGAAGCCAAGCTATTCCAGGCAGTGGCCTTTACGCTAATTTTGGGGGCTTTCAGGATAGGTGAGGTGGTGGCTGGCTCTAAGCAAGACCTGTCTCGACGTGCACTCCAGTTTTCCGATGTCTCCATATAAGGAGGCTGCGCTTGCATAACTCTGAGACAGTCTAAAACGGACCAAAAATTTAAGGGGAGACAGGTGCGCCTCGCCCCATCATCAGAGCCTCACCTCTGCCCAGTGCAGACTCTAAATAATTTCCTACGAGCCAGGGGATCAGCCGAAGGATATTTATTTACCCATGTAAATTTGGATCCTCTTTCTATTTACCAGTTTTGGGCATTAACAAAATTAGCATTGCATAGGATGGGGTATGACGCCTCACAATTCGGAACACATTCATTTAGAATTGGAGCTGCTTCTACGGCAGCAGGTTTTGGTTTCCCCCAGGCAACAGTACAGGCCGTTGGACGTTGGTCCTCTAATGCGTATAAGGGCTACATTCGCCCCTTCTAAAGGGCAGGGAATGGGGAAGCCTAACAATTTTCATTTGTTTTGACAGGTTGCTGGACGGGGATGGAGCGGACGCAGATCCTTATATGCGGCCACAGCATGGTCTTCTGGGCAGCCCGGAGGGCAGCGAAGTCGAGCATGGGCTCGCAGTTGGGCCTCAGTAGATGGGCTGCAGTACAGTGGCTTGGCTGGCGAGGAATGCGTTGGGAGGGGCTCCTACCCACTCTGTTCCGGCAAGGTTTGGTGCGGACAATTCCGCAAGTGCTGGTCATCCACCTCGGTGGCAATGACCTTGGTTTGATGAAGGGCAAGGCCCTCAGCGTGCAGGCATGTAAGGACATGCAAGCAATAAGGCAGCGTTGGCCTTGCGTACATCTGATGTGGTCAGACCTGCTTCCACGCATGGTATGGCGTGACGTTTGGGACCTGGTGGGGATTGATCGAGCAAGGAAGAAGGTCAACCGGCAGATTCGGTTGGCTCTTCTTGGGCAAGGGGGGTTAGTCATTCTGCATCCGCAAATTCAGCAACAGAAGGGTGAACTGTACAGGGCTGATGGCGTTCACCTGTCAGACGCAGGTAACGACTTATTTTTGGGAGACCTGCAGAGATGTCTGCGAGAGGTGCTTCTCGGCAGTGGGGTAAAGGGGGACTAAATAGAGATTTGTCCCCCTTTTGTGGCGGGAAGGTGCGGGATAGGGAAATAGGTAAGGACAGCTAGGTGGCCCCCTTAGGCACCTTTGGAGGTGATTGGCGGTTCTGGAGGCCTGTCTCTCAGGGCTTTACGGCTTGAGGGCAGGATATGGGCTGCTCCTGGGGCCAACTTATCCTCATCTACCCAGGGGTTATACGGCCCCGGGTGGGGATGATGTGGGAAGGCCCCCCTACTCACCTGCAAGGTGTGGCCGGGGTAAAGGGTAAGCAGATGGGCTTGCCCTTGCCCCAGCAGGGGCTGGTCGCCCGAGAGCTGTGTGGCAAGCTACTTGCTTATAGACAGTTCCCGCACCTAGGTTTCCCTCTGCAGGTCACTTTAAATTGGGTTTTTGTTTACTGTAATTTAAATAAAGTGGCCCTTGTTCAACCCAAGCTGATGTTTCTGTGTTTTATTTCACCCCTCAACTGCAAAAGGAATTTAGTCTGAAAACTGACAATTTATAAATTTATAAATAAGAGAGCACATTTGCAATCATATTTATTTCACATTAATAATTGTAAGGGTGCTGCTGTATTAATTGCTGGTGGCACATGTATTTAATCTTGCTGAAATAGTCCAAAGGTGGCATTTATCTCAGATCCAGGATATATCCCAAGAGGGCAGCTTTCTGAGTGGCAAAAAATATGTCAGAACTCCAGTAATTCTGATGCTATTTACAAACATATACTGCCATTTTAAAACAGTGTATTTAATGCTCTGAACCAGTGCAGTTTACTCAGTCCCACTGATTTTTATGAAATGTTTATTCAGTGAAATACACCTAACGTTTTTTTTATATGTATGGGGCCATTGACCCATAGACAAAATTAAATGTGGGCTACACACACAAATAACCCCCCCGCCTCTCTCTCCCATTGAGAAGAGCTTTGAAGGAAATATTCTTGAGATGGAAGACTGCTCTTCTGCCCACTTTAAAGGTGTTGATTGGCCCCGTATCAGCAACACAATCAGCACGTTCAAAAGTGTCCCTCCTTAGATGGGGGGCTGTCCAGTGCTGGAAAGCCTCCCACTCAATGAGAGAACTTTGAACATGTTGATTGGGCAACTAACAGCCAATCCCTTCCTTCAAAGGTGACAGGGGATACAGTTGTCTGATAGCCTATCCCATTTGCATTTTCAGTTGGAGAATGAAATTCAGCAAACAGCTGTATCTGGCTCGCAAGCTGGAGGTTCTCTACCCTGTCTATGGCTAGATCTATTCACCTGTCAAATGTCAGTACTAATGAAAAAGAAAGACTATATTTTGAAAATAGATAATTTAAAAGGATTCTCAAAATGTTGAATTAGTTTAATAGCAATTGCTCTCAGTAACTGAATAAAGTGTAATCCAACACATGAAATGCTAGGTCATTATATTACAGATCTTGAATTCTGCATTTATGGGGAGGGTGATACTGTGATTCCATTGTACCAGCTGCACTTATGCCATAGCAGTTGTTGACATAACATGTTCTATGTTCCCTGGAAAGTGCAATAATTGTGATAGAATTCAGAGGTAATATAGCAATGTCAACCGTACACTCCCACTGCATCTCTGGCAACTCAGGAATCATCTGCCACTCAACATAAATTTGCCAATAATGTCTCCACTTCAGCCATGCATGGAAGGCTCCAATTGGTAAGGATATGATGCTATCCTGTAATCCAACCCACAGTGTACAGGCATGTTACCAGGAAGAGCCCACAATGCTTCCCCCAGTATATATCCCTTACCACATCTTTGAAAGCTCAATGACAGAGGCAGCGTGGTTTCAAGCATTCCAAGGGAAGTGCCCCAACTGAATGCCCTTGAGCAGGATTGGAACGAACACAGATACGGGGAACCTGTGAAACTCCAAGTGTTGTTAGACTTCAACTCCCATCATGCCTGGCCATTGGCTATGATGGATGGGGCTGATGGGAGATGTTGTCCAACAACATCTGGGCTGCTTTCACACTGCATTTTATTCCATTATTCTGGCGATTTCTTACCTGGTAATATGTGCATTATATTTGATCTTTCACACAATGTATAAGCTAGCTCCGGAATTCTAGTGGAATGTAGTGCAAGTTTAGCACTAATTTCCATGATAAATGATACGAGAAATAATCCGTTAGCAAGGCTGGGAACCTGGAAGATTGCAGGAGTTTTTCACTAGCCACAGCTGCTCATATGACAGGCATCCCAGCATGCAGTGCATTCCCGCCCTTTAGTCATGCAGGTTTTTTCCTGACAAAAATTGTACCAATATTCTGGTATCAGCACAGATAGCAGCAGAATTTCCTGCACACACCCATGTGTCGATACAACTAAAATAATGTTAAAAGTCAGATCCTAAAGGGAGAGGGCTTGCATGGTGACAGCACAAGATAATAGACCTCCTACACAGTGGGGAACAGTGTGCATGTGTATAATGGGTGAGGGATGAAAACAAGCCGTGTGAAAGACAATTATGTGAAATACTGGTATATCGGCTTAAAAATCTACTGCTCCTTAATGGAACGGGTACTGCGATGTGAAAGGGGTTTTAGAAATCGGGACAGAAGCGCTACCTTTTTAATCCATTAAACTAAGGCAATCCGCCCCATGTCTGAAAGCAGCCCTGGAGGGCCAAAGTTTCCCCTCTCTGGGGTAGGGGGAAAGCAGTGATGGCAGCAGCTTCAAACATTCTAGTCTGCCACAGCATCTTTTTTTCTGGGGCTGTGTACATGACATTTTATTCTAGAATCAATGGAGACTGAGTTGTAGTTTTTTCTACCTACTCCACACTAATTTAGACCTATTACGTATTTTTTTGCCCCTGAAAAGCACTTATGGAGAAAGTGGCTGCATTATGAAAATAAAAGCTCATCGTGGATTGATTCTGCATTACCCTGCAGTGTGTCCATTTGAAAACAGATGAAGGAGGTCCCAGCAATAGGGGACAGAGGTGTAGCCACACTTGACTAATGATGTTGTGCTTGTGTGTTGGTATAATCAAGGGGAGAGTTTTCAAGTAACCACACCCACCCATGTGAACAGCAGGATCTACAATCAATCTAGACTGAAAACAGCATGTTAAGTAGGGTTACCAGATCTCCGTTTTTGGCCAGAGACTCCTGTTTTGGGGGGTTCTCTCTGGGTCTCTGGGCGGCTCACCTTAATCTTCGGACTTTCAGCTTTCATTTAAAAAAAATTAAGTTTCTAGGTGGTCTGGTTCTCAAGACATACACCAAAACATCAGTCAGCCACATTGGGACCTGCTTCTGAATAAATAAATGTAGGATTGCACTATCAATATCTTTACAGGTTGTGTAAATAATAAACATATTTGATAGTCATGCTTATATAAATATTTCTTCATACTATGTCCTGATAAGAATCTGCTTTCACACAATGATTTACAATACTTCCCCTACATTTTAAGTGTGCCCTTCTTCCTTGGGGTGTTCATGGTTCCCCTCTGTTGTTTTCATCCTGAGGGTCAGATTAAGCTGAGAGATGGTGAATAGCCCATGGTCACCCAGTAAACTTTATAGCTAATTTCCATTAAAAAAAAAATAATTAAAACAATTTACATGCAGGCAAAGGTGATTACGTAGATTCACACAATATGTTTAAAGCACATCCAGCTTGTATTTAAACCACATGACTTCCCCTAAAGAATCATGGGAAGAGAATTTCCCCCTCACAGTTATAGTTCCCACCACCCTTAACAAACTACAGTTCCCATGATTCTGTGGTGTGATCCATATGCTTCAAATATGTGTTGAATGTACTTTAAATGAAAGGTGTGGATCTGCACTAGGTATGATGTGCATTCATTAATGAATGGAAAAGAACAATTTTAAAATATTTTCTTTAAATAGGGGAAAGGCTGTAGCTCAATGGTATGCTAAGGTCCAAAATTCAATTTCTGGAAAAGACTATTGCCTGGAATCCTGGAGAGCCAATGTTGGTCCATGTCATCAGTACTCAGCTAGATGGCACCAAATGGCCTCAGCAGATTCCTTTGTTCTTAAAAATGGAAAGAGACCCAATGGCCACAGTGACTCTAAAATTTATTGATGTATTTTAATTACAACATTTATATACCACTTTATTGTAAAAAAAAATCTCTAAGCAGTTTACACAAAGAACGAAAACAAAACTACTTTTGGCAAAAACAGATAAAGATAGGTATTTAAAAATATTCAAAATAATAAAACCAACAATGAGTTAAAATAGATTAACAATAATAGCTTCTACATGCCTGGGTAGGCTTGCCTAAACATGCTTTTAGCAGTTGCCAAAAAGGGTACAATGAAGACACCTGCTAATGTCAATGGGCAGGGAGTTCCAAAGAGTAGGTGCTGCCACACTAAAGGATCAGTTTCTTACAAGAGCAGAACAAGTACTATGTGGCACCCACAGCATGGAAAGCACATCTTGAACTTGGCCTGGTAGCAAATCAGCAACCAGGACAGATTTCAGAGCAGAGGTATTATGTGCTGATAGGTTCTCACTCATGTCAACAATCATGCCGCAGCATTCTGTTCTAACTGCAGTCCCTGGGTCAAGTTGTCATGCACGGGGATTTCTGTGACCTTGGCTGACTGGCTGCCAGGATTTTATTTTGTTTGGGTTTTTGGTTAGGAACCCTGACTGATCGTGGGATGCTTAGTTTTCTGCCTTACCCATAGGAATCTTGTTGTGGTTGGTATGGTATTGCATTTAAAAATCATCACTGTCTTTTCTTTTTATTTTTCATATATGCATTTTATTTGCCTCTATCCTCACTCCCTTTCATCCATAGAAGCAACAACTGTGGTTCCATGCTCTCTACTCAACCTTCTTAAACCCACTGATGATGCACAACCATCTGGCAACCAAGAGGTCTTCTGTATCTTTAAAAGTTGTGCAGGGGGAAGGGAGATTTCCACCTTGTGGTTTTTCTTATTACAGTGTTGCAAGAACACCTGCACTTGGCTGATTTTCTCTTCTCCTAAAGATACAGGATCAGTCTCAGGCCATGAACCTGGCAACCCTAAAGGTGAGTCACCCGGAGACCTGGAGGGGACCCACAAAAAGCTGAGTCTCCAGCTGAAAAATGGAGATCTGGTAACCCTAGGTGGTGGGATATCAACAGTAGGTGTTTGTTGATGTTTACATCCATTTTCTAGAAGAGGTGTAAAGCCTCAAGCCCTTTTGGGGTGAACTCAGATGGTTGTGCTTCCCTAAATGCAGGAATAACAGGTATAGCTTTGCCTATCATTGTGCATCGTTTCTGGTTATATATTAGGAATGGGGAAGTCAATTCAGTTCACATTTAAAGGCGAACCTACCTAATTTGGACTTTCTGAAACAATATGTGAACCAAAAGGCAGCCATTGTTTGAAATCCACATTTTTTTGCAATGCAGTTTTCCAGCCAAGTAATGTGTACAAAAATGCATAGGGGTAAAGTGTGCATATAAATACATATATTAGTGAAAATAAAATAGAAAAATACATTATATTAGGGAAAATTGCTGGGAAAAGAACCTGCCGAGGAAGAAAAATGGTAGTCTGGGCTCAATTGGTCCTGCATTGATGGGAGTTCTGAGCACTGTAGCTCACTGAGCAGGCCAGGAGTATGAAAAAGCGGCCAGCTTCTGATTTTCCCTGATTCCCCCAACCACTGCAGCCCTTGCCCCATATCCTATGTTATTACTAAGGATCCCATTAACCTCAGGACAGGGTTTATTTTGGTAGGGGGCACATGGATCTGTAGCGGAAAAGAGAGGAGAGGAATTCCCCATGCACAGGCTTCATTGCACTGATGATGTTTTAGATACAACAAGTATAAACACACCATACACTTAAAGCACATCCTCCCCCTTCATTCTTGGGCATTGTCATTTGTTAAGGGTGCTCAGAATTGTAGCTCTATGAGGGGTAAACTACAGTTCCCAGGTGTAGGAGGGGGAGATGTGCTTTAAATGTGTGGTGCGTATGGAACCAGCCCTAGATTACATTGCTTTCTAGAAAGAATACTCCCTTAACGTTGAAACGGCATTCTGCATATAATTGTGTATGTTTTATCCTTAGGGAAAAACAAATATTTTTTTTATTTTCTGTGGGGAAGGGAGCTCTACTCATCCTCAGATCCTTAGCCCAAGATACCAGACTTTTTGAAAACAAATAATAGCAAGAACCCTACTTTTCTTTTGCTCATAGCTTCAGGACAGCTGTTTTTATTTCTCTTGCCTTTACCTAGCCTAGTTGTGACCCACTCCTGAGGTATTGCAAGGACTACCCTAAATAGCAATCTGAGCTCGACTCTTAAGCAAAAGATGTTAGGCAAATTGTCTTTGATTTGCATACCAAATCAAGATCTGAAATGCATCCAGGCTACAGTTGTCTTGGTGTGGAAACAAAATCCATAAAAATAAACATTATATGTATATTCATTTGGCTCATCATATGAATCATGATTAAAGTGAGCCATAGCTTAATGTTGTTCTATCTTCAGTGCATAGTTTGTGCCTAATCTTGCGATTCCTTTGTTCCCTCTACTTCTTCCTAATATTTGTCATAAATCAAAATGCTCAAGATGTATCAGTCACCTCAGTGTTGCACTCAGCATACTAAATAATTGTCCCAAGTTCCTCTGGGTAGGTACAGCAGGGGTTCTCAGTTCAGTTCCCAACAGAATATAGGTCAGAAGCTCAAAGTCACGCTGCATAATTGGACTCCAGTGGCCATGCTAGCTTATGAAAAGCCAAGGACAATGTAGCTAGAGTCACCTTATGCTTAAGGAAAAAATTTCAACTGGGTCAGAGTTCAGGTAGCTGATGCCTGACCTGTGAACAAATGCAAAGCATCAGCCTTCCAGAAATGGAGCACGGAATCATTTTCATAGCCGTTAACCAGAATATAAAAGGAGGCAAGTCTTTTAACATTTTGTGTTTTTGGAGTGGATTCCGCATACCTGACTTTTTAAAATTACAGTTTTTCTAAAACAGTTATTGGTTTCGGATTATAAAGGAAAATGAAACCCTTTGATTGCCATTATATGTGGTAGTATTGGGGTTTGAAGGGCAGGACTGGGTATTTGGGCATCTGTTCAGGATTAAAAAACCAGAGGGGCCAAAGCAGAAAACAGACATGGTCCTCCAGCTGCCACTTCCTGAGCCACCATTTTGTTCCCATGATAATAATAGCTGCATGTGGGAAACAAAATGGTAAGTTCAGCAAAAAAGCAACACACACACACAGGCTGGTGGGGCAGCAGCAAATTGCTTTCAGTGGTGCTAGCAGCAGCAGATTTGGTGTCAGCAGTGGCAATTTCTGTGATGGTGGCAGCAGTGATTTTGGCACTGAGGGACAGCCAGTTCCCACTTGTGATATACAAAGATGATATGTACTGGCAGCTGGGTTTGAAGCCAGATTCTGGGACTTTGCTCAGCAATTTCAAGAATATGGGGTGGCTCAAATTCTGTGATTTTTCCCACTCCAAAAGTTTTGCAAGCACTATGGAGGCAGTGTTGTATGATCAGGGCTCACTAAACTTTTTAGGCCTGTGGGCACATTTGGATTTTTGAGAAAGTGCTGTGGGCTTCATCTCCTCTTGGTCACTTCTCTCCCTGCTGTCCCAGATCAGACCTCCCCTGCAAAAACACACACACACAAAAGACAAAATGAGAGAAAGTATGCACGCCCACACTTTGCTTTTCCAAGGGATCTGGGTAAAAATCAGATCCAATAGAATTAATCTGAACTTTGAAAAGTAGATAGAGCTGAAAGAGGAAGTGGGAAGCAGCATCATTCGCCCATCTTCCTCCTTCAACTCTGTGTACTTTTCAAGGGGGAAAAGGGTATCACCCTCTACAGCTCTTGACCAAGTGGGCAGTGAAGGAGGGAGTGGGCTCAGAAGCTTTCTGGGAGTCAGGAGAAGACCTCAATGGCACCACTGTGCCCAATACACCCATGGGTATTTGCTGCATGTCTTAGGAAGAAACATTTTTAAAGCTTCCGGGCTTCAATGTCTGGATAAGTACCTGCCAGTGTCTTCAAGAAGAAGACCATTTCAACAGAACATGACTCTCTTTTTATTGGGATTGTTAAAATCTTTACAATTCTTTTATCACACGATATTGATTTTCTGACAAGTTATTGAGCCTCTCCTTAGCCTTCCCAAAACCATACCCCTGTGTTTGGAATTCCTAATTTATATTGTCATAGATTTCATCTACCAGAAGAACTACTTTGGAGAATGATTCACTAACAGGGGAAAAAACCTTGCAGTTTAAGAACGTACTTATAGCCAACAGATATTTCTATCAAATTTTAAAAAGCAGGGAATTTGGGCAATAAGGGAGCAGGAAACCTGACCTCCTCTCTGAGATATTGTACTGCCCTACAAATTTGTAAAAATGCAAACACAATTTCACAGTCCAATCCACTTCCTGTGCAGCTTGGAAGAATTTCAAGGCTGCAATTTTGCACACAGGTAGCTTAAATCCCATTGACTATGAGTGAAGAAAACGAGTTATGCTTAAGTCCCACTGAATGTAACTGGGCAATTTTGGCTCAACTAATTTAAGTCCCTTTTATTTCAATAGGACTCGCATGTGACTTTCTCTGGATCAGTCTACTGACTTCAGTGGAATTTAAGCAGCCTAACTGTGGGCAGGTTTGCATGTGGACACTTCTTATGTGGGATGGTTCTTAATGATAAAAAACGATTATCATATTGAGGATCCTAAAATATTTCACTAATAGGCAAAAAACCTTGCAGTTTAAGATTGTACCTATAGCCAACAGATATTTCTATATTTCCTGAGATGGCAGGTGTTGTCACCACTCACCATATGCTCAGAGGCACGTTACCAAATTCTTCAAAGCTACACAAGAAGTGGATTGGACTGTGAAAGACCAGCCCAAATTATGTTTGCAGTTTTACAAATTTGTAGGGCAGTACAATAACTCAGTGAGGAGGTCAGGTCTCCTGCTCCCTTGGTGCATTCACTATAGCTGCCCAATTTCCCTGCTTTTTAAAATTTGATAGAAATATCCGTTGGCTTACAGGTACCTTCTTAAACCATAAGGGTTTTTTTTTTTGCCTATATGTGAATTTCTCTGCTTTTCAGTCTGGGAGGTGAGAAATGGAATCCAGTGCAAGTTTGCTGAGAATAAATTGATCATTTGCATGCTTATTGAGTTCAGTGGGATTTACTCCCCTGTAATCATGATTAGGATAGATGAAACTGACCTGAGGGAGGGAAAGAGTAGGGGGAAGGAGGAATGTGGAGGGGAGAGGGAGGGGGGAGATTGGGTGGGTGGGCACTGGGCAGAGGGAAAGCCCCTTTCCTTTCCAAAAGTAATACATTGTGAACAGTATCATTGTTTTTCAGGGTTTCCCCCTGTCAGGCCCCTTCCTGTGGTCATCGCCTTGTCATGGTCCCACCTCAGGGTCCTGCTCTCAAAACAGTTCTCTCACCGGCTCTAGCAAAGATCTCACAAGATCCCACTGCTTGGCAGCACCACCAGACACTCCCTGTAAACATTAATGCCTTGAGACTGTGCCTTAGTCTCCTCCTGGCTTATTGCTAAGTTGTGTCTGGGTGCACTTGCAGGCCTCAACCCCCCCCCCCGTATCTTTGTGCCTATAAAGATTACAGCCCTGGGTTGCTCTGGATACCTGATGATGTTACACTATCTCTTCACTGCTGCCACCATTGATAATGTTTCCCAACCTTGGTATATGCCCTGCCCACCCTTCTGGTCTGTGTAAACCGAGCTAAGGATCAGGCGTTTTGGTAAACCAAGGAATATTTATATACACAGGGAATAACAAGATTACTTAAAGGTATAGTCAACAAGCATGTGGTTTCATAAGATGCGTTACTCTTTATGTTTCTAGTCGTCAATAGCCTGCCTCACTACCTGCCTAATCCAACCCACCCTCCAACCCTCACAACCAACCAAACCAACAGAACTGTCATCCTCTCATTTATACCTTCAGACACTCAAGCGCTCAGCCAATCATAATACAACACTCATTAACATTCCAACCCATGTACTCCCCCCTCTCACTCAGTCTACCTACCACATATACTCTAATAACCCCGTACTTACCATATTTACAGTATTATATATATATACAGGGACATCACACCCCCACCTTTTTATTCTGCAGCAGGCACGTGTAATCTTCCATCAAATTTAAAACAAAGCTGTCTCTGGCCACATCCACACCAGACCTTTATTTCACTTTAGACAGTCATGGCTTTCCCCAAAGAATCCTGGGAAATGTAGTTTCTGAAGGGTGCTTAGAGTTGCTAGAAGAGGCCCTATTCCCTTCACAGAGCTACAATCCCCAGAACAGGGCCTGACTGTTAAACCCCTCTGCCTATTGGAGCTCTGTCAGGGGAATAGGAGTCTCCTGACAGTTCTCAGCAGCCTTCACAAACTACACTTCCAAGGATTCTTTGGGGGAAGCCATGACTGTCTAAAGTGGACTAAATGTCTGGTGTGTGTGTGGCCACCTGATTGGCCAAGTCAAACAGCTGTGAGTCTGGCTTTTAGAACTCTGACGGTTCTTACTGAGCATGCCCAACACTATAATAGATTTCAATGTTAAATTTCTTAAATTAATTAAAAATCCACCATGCATTTTTTTCATGTTTAAACTGCAGAAGATGAAGGTCAGAGTATGGGGCAAGGTCACTAATAGGATTACAGGTACTCTGTGAACATGGGTGATTTTTAATTAATTTCAACATATTATGAGACCACTGACAGAAAACAGTCCAACAGCGGTCTGGATTTTTTTCTCTGTTTTTACACTTTGAACTTTTCATTCTCTCTGACTGTTTTGTGTATTGCCATGAAACCTTAGAGGGTTGTTAAGTAAGCATTTATGAGTTCAGGACTATAAATTTTGTAAGGTTTTGTTTTGCAATGAGCTTATGGGAAGCATCAGAATGGCATGGGGTATTTTCAATTTAACATTGCGGAATGCAAAAATTCTATGCTGGCTGAAGTATACAGCCACTCTCGTGGCTGTATAATTCTTTTTGAAGAGGTGCTTGTGATGCCCTTGTAATGTTTGTATAATATTTATGGTAAGTGCCGGTTTTGTAGGTTAAATATGGCAAGTAGAGTGAATTGGGAGGGGGGAGTACATGTGATGGAATGTTGAGGAATGCTGTGTTGTGATTGGCTGAGCATCTGGGTGGTTGAATGTATATATGGGATAATGACAGTTGGTCAGGGGGTTCGGTTCTGGGTTTGGGTTGAAGAAGGTGAGGGGTGGATGTGTATTTAGACAGGTAGTGAGGCAGGTTTAAGACTAAAGTACATGAAGCAAGAGAAACTATCATATGTTGAAGATCATTTATATGTAATCACATACACGACAAGTGAATTCAAAGTAGTCTTGTTTATTCCCAGTGTTATTTAATAAATCTGTTTGGTTTAACAGCACGCCTGATCCTTGGCTGGGTTCATATAGAAGAGAATGGTGGGCACAGCAAAAACCAAAGCTGGAACCAGTATCTATGGTGGCAGTGGTGAATGGTTAGTGTATCAGCAGCAGGTATCCAAAGGCAACCCAGGGCCATAGTCTTTAAAGACAGAAAGATACAGGGCGGGTTGTGGCCTGAAAGTGTATCTAGACACTTAATAGCAATCTGCTAAAGGAGGAGACTAAGGCAAAGTCTCAGGGCAGCATTGCTTTCCAGTGTGTCAGGTAGGGACGCCTAGTGGTGGGATCATTAGAGATCTGTGCTGGGGCCAGCGCAAGAGAGGAGGTTTGACAGTGCTCATAGTGCCTGGTTCTAATTAGATCGAGTATTGCCCTAAACACAAGAGTAGATCTACTCTACAGTGAACACACACTGAATACAGCCAGTCTATTAGGGACAAACTACATATGACATGATGTATCTATGATTGGATTATTTATTTTCCTGAAGGTATCCATACGGGGGGATGGTGTCATTTGTATCAGGCTTTTCTTTAACCTTTTCCTCCCCATGTTGATTCCATAATCCAAATTGCCCTGGTGCTTCCATTAGGGGGAATCATACAAGCACAATACAATGATTTTTCATGCACAGCTAATAGCATTTCCAAGGGGCAGGGCAATCTGCATTATGGAATTGGCACAGGACGAAAAGGTTAACCCCATACACATGTACTGTGGCCCTGATCTAAATTAGACCCCTTTGGGTCTGCTATTGTGGGGAAAACTTGGGATGTCCCATCACCAATAACGTGCATCATGTGTAGCAAGAGGGGCAGTTTTGGCCAGAGGGCCAGATTCAAAAATGGCCAACCTTCCATGGGCCACCTTGACAATTCCACATAGCACAGGAAAGGAACATCCCAAGTGCACCAAATTTAAATGGCATCAAATGCAAGTTGTGCTGCTTTTGGCCTGGATTGGTTGCAGTCAGAAACTCCCAATTGGAGCTCCTAAGTGGATCTGATTCCTGCTGAAAGCCATGTGACTTGCATTTGGTGTCAAATGTAAACAGCGCCAAATGCAAGCCATGCCGCTTTCAGCTATGACCAGTTCTAATTGGGTGCACCTGATTGGAACTTCTAAGTAGATGGGTTCCCTGCCAAAAGCTACATTTCCCAGAATTCTTTGGGGGAAGCCATGATAGTTAAAGTGGTATAATAGTGCTTTAAATGCATAGTATTGTATGATACTGCTTTAAATTTATAGTGCAGATGTATAGAGCCATACGCAGAAATATGTATAAATTGCATAACAATGCATGGTGTCAAAAATCACACTTGCTGTACTAGCAGGGTGGTTAGAAGATAGAAGACATTGCAGATAATATGCCAATGTCATCAGGAGAATAAGTTCTACATTTACAGAGACATGCTCCAGTTTCCATTGCCTGAGAAATAAAGATATGTTTGTCTCAAATCCTTATTATCTGTATTAGACTGTATCACCAATCTTCCCTAGGAGTAATTATATATTCTTTCAACAGGCAAGTACATTTTTTCTCTCTCTCATCATCTGAGCATAATACCAGCAGCCATTAAACCCAAGTGCGCACACGTGTGCACACACCAAGAAAATTGTTGGAGTTGATTAATGTTAGCACATGTTTCCACAGATGACATGTGTTAATGGCACAGTTATTACAAGTTTAATGTGAACCCCTATTCCCTCAGCCTATTGTCCTTCCTCGTCCACAGTAGCAAAATAGCGCAAGAGGAAGAAATCTGTACCAAAGCTGACAGGAAGGTCTACAATGCTTCATCTTGTGACAGACCTGATGAGGCAAAACAAGATGACATTTACTGAAAGAGATTTTTCTGATTTCAGTAGAAGAAAACAACAACGGGGACTTCATTGGAAGAAATGGTGGTTCAAAACAGGATCCAAGTCTCTTTTTCCAGGTTTCAGAAGCTCTGATAAAATGATTTTTTAGAGGACCTCAGCTCATTCCTACCAACTTTTTCAAATATGATTTGGATTG
Organism: Rhineura floridana; assembly: GCF_030035675.1. NCBI lineage: Eukaryota > Metazoa > Chordata > Lepidosauria > Squamata > Rhineuridae > Rhineura > Rhineura floridana. Next base: position 281,674,199 of record NC_084480.1, read on the forward strand.
TTTATTTTACTTGCTAGGCTTAGAAAAGATTTTCTTGTTTCTGTATCACTGAAATGAGGAACCTCAGGTAATACAATAAAATACAACATAATAAATAAAATAAGCAATAAAAACACAATTAAAAATCTTACTGCATCTAGCACAACTCATTATAATTGCTAGAACAGGCAGAAGCATCATTAAGTGGTCTGCCAAGCCCCTGAACAATTTTCAAATGGTTTGTGGGAAAAAGAGTTTGGGGAGCACTTGTACAGAGTATGTGTGTGATTGCTACAAAGGAAGCATGTATGTGCCACAAATCCATAGACAAACCATGGACCACCTGAATGAAGCTCATGGACCACTGTTTGGGATCCCCTGCTCTATAAGTTTCCTCCAAGGATAGCTCCCACAGCCCCAGATGATCAGCTGATCCCTTTCAACCCAGCTACTTCTTTACCTTCCCCATACCTGACATCGTGTATGACGAAAGGTATAGTGTGGGGGTGTGGCTTGGCCAAAATGGCCTCATGGGCCAAATGGGGAGGCTTGGTTGGCCTACGTAGGTCTGTAAGCTAGAGGTTACCTACTACTGCTTTGAATTGTGAATGGGAGTCCCCTTTCCTGTTTAGAAGAGTATTTGGGGGGTGGGAAGGGGGTTCAGACTGGGTTGGGAGGAGGTGCATCCTGCAAAATTCAAGTATCCATCTGAGAAAAAACGAACACTTCCTCATCTACTAAGTTCCAAGGCAAAGCAAGCCTTGCACTTGTACTTTCCCCATGCAGCCACTGAATGATGAGAGGCCAAGTCCAAGAGATGGGCTAGTTGAAAGGTGAGGGGCCACGTCCAAAAGGACTGGTAAATTAGGGGTCTTGACACATACCTTTTAAAGGAAAAAATGAAGGACAAATGACAGAGGATGACAGGGAACGACATGGTACCTTGGGAATTTCCCACACTTATCAGTCTGGCCATTTCTAAATTTACACGGAGATACACAGATCTGATGCATTATAGGCATCAGCAGGAAAAAGCTATAAAAGGAACCGGAGCTGGAAAAGCCATATATGGAACTGAAGTCTTATTTCTGTTTATTCACACGTCTGGGAGCTTGGCTAACTTCCCAGAACTGAATGCAAGAACTGTACAGTTAACCTGGAGGAAGGGAAGCTGGCCTTTTTAAACTGATGTAGAAATCTGATGGGAAATCTATTCCTAATCAATATTCAATAAGGGCAGCTTAGCCCATAACAATAGGTAGAAGCTACAAAGAAGGCCCATTCATGATACAGTGAGACAAGGATGATCATGAGAATATTATAATTCTTCATATCTGTAAAACTGAAACAATAGATGTTCATCTTATACTTTGCTTGTGCTTCTCATGCATGTGTAAATAGTTTTCCTGGCTAAGGTGAGATGAAAGGGAATAGATTGGAAGGCACATCTCTAAGTGCTGTCTTGGATTGCATGTGGGATATTGCACACAATGATATCTGGATTCTATCCAGCCTGAATTCATGCTGGCAGAGCTTTTGAGACATTTTAAACATAGAGATTTATCCAAGGATTTTAGGACTTTGCTGTTCCTTTCCTTAAGTTCACCCCACCTCCCTTTCTGTGTTCACTTCAGTTACTAATTTGCAAAACAGCAATAAGCAACTAAATCTCACTGTGAAATTTTGCAAATAGAAAGGAATCTAAAGAAATGTACAATCAGAAGAACTGCCACCACCCCCTAATTATTATGATTGTTTTAAGGTCTTCTTGATAGTTATTACTTAGGAGCCACCAGAGTTTTCAGTGGCCCTGTCAGTATAAAGGATTATTTATAAACGATATTTTTTCCACCACAGGCAGTATATGATTTCTAAGTGTTTGACTTGTCAAATAATCTGAGATTTTTAAAAAAAGTCTTTTGTACATTTAACAAAACTTTTCTCTCTGCAATAGCCCAAACATAATAATTACTGTTTTCCTATTCTGTGTCAATTTGCCCTCCTGAGCTTGTAAAAATCCTCTTTCTTCTAATCCAAACCTATTGAGATATCTTGGCAGTGAATGTGAGCAACTGTGAACAGTCTTGCTGTAATTGATACAATTATGGCAAATTTCAGTTTCCTGAGGTGTGGGCTTTAGCCAGTGCATCCAGAAAATCCTGCGCTAAAAAAATAAATAAAACCTCAGCTTTAATGACCACAAAAATCTCTATCGTGCTGTTGGAATAAAATGGGCAAATCAGGCAAACTGATGCATTTATTTTCCATATTCATTATGGTTCTACCTTGTGCATATGTGTGCATGTGCAAAATGTTTATTTATTCATTTGGGTCTTTATCATCACAAGGTGATGGACTGTGGTAAAGGAGTAGAATTGCCACCCTGGGCTCCTACTGGGAGGAAGGACGAGATATAAATAAAAAAAATCAATGTAACTGTGGCTTTTGAAAGGGCAGCACACAAAAATGATGGGGCAGAAATAATGGTTAGGGAGATCTCAACTGGGGCTGGATTAGGGATGGAGGAGAAATTTGCTTCAGTTCACATTTTAATGTGAATGTGCCTGATTTGCACTTCCTGAAACAATGTATGACCTGGAACACAGATATCCTTTGGAATTTGCGATAGTTTTCCAACCAAAAAATGTGTACAAAAATAAATACTAACAGAAAGTGTTCAAAGAAGTGAAAATAACATACAAAATGAATCATATTAGGGTAAATTGCTTGCAAAAATTACAAAAAATGTATATATTAGGAGATATGTGCACTAGCATACTGACAATGTTTTTTAAAAAAAGATTTACAAAAATTGCAAACTGATGCAGAAATGTGGGGAACTGAATTTAAGATTGGACACATGAGAAATTGAGAGAAGATGAATTTGATAGATTTGTCCATACCTAGCTGGATCTGCCCACTCTATTTGTGGGGGTTTTTTGGGGTAAGGGGTTGTCATAATTTCAGAATCAGTGGGTAAAGACTCTGAAATGGGCACTCAAAGATCTGAAGTGCCTCTGGGCCCTGGTGTGCTCTATGCAAAAGTGCACACAAGCTTCAGAACTTTGCTGCCTCCCAGGACTTGCTTCCCTTAGTGGGAGCTTGTGAGAAAGGAACAGTTTCTCTAACGAGCAAGCGAGTCAGGGGATGCTTCTTGGTGCCCTCCACACCATCTCTCTGAGAAGGGCTGAATGGCTGCCTTCAGTTTTGTTCCTTGAACTACAGATGCCTTCCAGGACAAATTCTAGACATTTACCATCTTCCAGCCAGGACCTCCTCATAAAATGAAGCATAGACTATTGCTCTTCAGCTGGTGGGTGGTGACTCACTAATGGGTCGCAGCCTGATCAAAAGTGGGTTGCAACAGCAGCACTACCACCATACAAATCTATAGTACAAGATGAAGACATCGGTTCCGAAATGCATGTTTGGGTTAAAGGTGGGTCTGGGTCTGAAAAGATTTAAGACTGGGTCTGAAAAGGTTGAAGTTCAGAAAAGGGCAACCAGAATGATCAAGGGGATGGAGCAACTCCCCTACGAGGAAAGGTTGCAATATTTCGGGCTTTTTAGTTTAGAGAAAAGGCAAGTCAGAGGCAACATGCAGAAGTGTATACAATTATGCATGGCATAGAAAAAACGGTTGGAGAGAGGTTTTTCTCCCTCTCTCATAAGAACATAAGAAGAGCCTGCTGGATCAGGCCAGTGGCCCATCTAGTCCAGCATCCTGTTCTCACAGTGGCCTACCAGGTGCCTGGGGGAAGCCCGCAAGCAGGACCCGAGTGCAAGAACACTCTCCCCTCCTGAGGCTTCCGGCAACTGGTTTTCAGAAGCATGCTGCCTCTGACTAGGGTGGCAGAGCACAGCCATCATGGCTAGTAGCCATTGATAGCCCTGTCCTCCATGAATTTGTCTAATCTTCTTTTAAAGCCATCCAAGCTGGTGGCCATTACTGCATCTTGTGGGAGCAAATTCCATAGTTTAACTATGCGCTGAGTAAAGAAGTACTTCCTTTTGTCTGTCCTGAATCTTCCAACATTCAGCTTCTTTGAATGTCCACGAGTTCTAGTATTATGAGAGAGGGAGAAGAACTTTTCTCTATCCACTTTCTCAATGCCATGCATAATTTTATACACTTCTATCATGTCTCCTCAGACCCGCCTTTTCACTAAACTAAAAAGCCCCAAATGCTGCAACCTTTCCTCGTAAGGGAGTCGCTCCATCCCCTTGATCATTCTGGTTGCCCTCTTCTGAACCTTTTCCAACTCTATAATATCCTTTCTGAGATGAGGCGACCAGAACTGTACACAGTATTCCAAATGCGGCCGCACCATAGATTTATACAACGGCATTATGATATCGGCTGTTTTATTTTCAATACCTTTCCTAATTATCGCTAGCATGGAATTTGCCTTTTTCACAGCTGCCGCACACTGGGTCGACATTTTCATCGTGCTGTCCACCACAACCCCGAGGTCTCTCTCCTGGTCGGTCACCGCCAGTTCAGACCCCATGACACTAGAACTCATGGACATTCAATCAGAGCTTGGAAAAGTTACTTTTTTGAACTATTCCCATCAGCCCCAGCCAGCATGGCCACTGGATTGGGCTGATGGGAGTTGTAGTTCAAAAAAGTAACTTTTCCAAGCTCTGCATTCAATGAAGCAGAATATTGGAAGACTGTAGACAGACAAAAGAAAGTATGTCTTCATGCAGTGCATAGCAGTGATGGCCACCAACTTGGATGGCTTTAAAAGATGATTAAACAGGTTCATGGATAATAAGTCTATCAATGGCTACTAGCCACGATGGCTGTGTTCTGCCTCCCTAGTCAGAGGCAGCATGCTTCTGAAAACCAGTTGCCAGAAGCCACAGGAGGGGAGACTGTTATTGCACTCAGGTCCTGCTTGCGGGCTGCCCATAGGCTCTGGTCGGCCACTGTGAGAACAGGATGCTGGGCTAGATAGGCCACTGGCCTGATCCAGCAGGCTCTTCTTATGTTCTTAAGACTGCAGCCCTAAACAACATTGGCTGTATAGCCAAATTGGTTAGAAATCGATTTACATCCACTTTTTTTTGCAAACCAGCATAGACTTTCTTTGTAAAAGTAGAAACAGAGCTGAGCCAAAATTTCTCAGAAGACCATTTTTATTTATATTTTTGAAGAAATTTGCTGAGATTTTTCTTTTACAAGCCCCCCTCGGGGGAGGCAGTTTGTGCAATTTTTTCAAAATATTTTCCACCATAAGCAGAAGGCTCTTCATATGGAATAAAAAAGTAATTTGAGCATAGGTGAGAACAGCTCAAAGTCTGATCTCTTTCATGAAACAATTGCCTGCATGACTCTCCTCAGCTTGCCTACTAAAAATCCAAGCTTGCCAATTTATTTGGAACATCTGGCTGCTATTATAAAGTGATCCTCCTTCAAACGGTGCCCTCATTCACTAAAGTTTCTGTCTCTAATCAGTTTACATGTGCCTTGTGGCAATGGGATATTTTAAAGACATTAGTTCCCAATTGTCCAGGGTGTTTGTCTACAAATTAGCATGATTTTCTGGAATGCTTTTTTATTTATATATGGGTTGATTTCTATTTACAGGATTCTTTTGGTTCACAATGTCACTGCAAACAACTCCACTAGAGATTCTGGGAAGAGTCACGGCTGTCGTTTTGTTAAACAGAATCTCACAAAGAAGGCAGCAAAACCCAGAGATTAGGAATATACCATCATGTAATATTTCTTTCTGTACAGATATTAAATGAATCATTACATATGTAGATTCCATTTTATAAATTCTAGATGGTCTCCAGGAGCTACTGATTCTGGAAAGGATTGAAAAACACCAGAATTCACAAAGTTTTTCGACCAAGGCAGCAAATTCATATGCACACGAATGAATTAAAAAGTTGAAAACCACTTATGCAGGAGTTATGCATGCATATTAGAGCTCTAGATCAGAGTGACTGTTGTGGAGTTGGCTGACAGCTAGCTCATAAGGACACTTCTCACTTCACGAGGAGGGGCTGAAATAAACAATGATCTTCATGATTTAGGTAGACTGCATGCCATCTGAAAACATTTGCCCCTTTGTAAAGAACTGTTTGGAAGTATCTGAAGGATTCTTAGTGCTCTAGCATATGTGATGTGTGTGACCTGTGGTACACTTCATGATAAAGTAGTCAAATATAACATACACCTCCCCAGGGAGACGCTGACTGTGCCAAGGGGAGATGTGGGTCTTAACCCTCTGGCCCTGAGGTCAGTGGGGCAGTGAATCCGCTCTGGGTTTTAGTTCAAACTTTCAAGAAGTTTGAACTCAGACTAAAACTCAGAGTGAATTCACTGCCCCACTGACATTGGGGCCACCACTCTCCACTGATTAGATCAGCCCTGCACATTATTAATCTGTACTGTTCTAATAAGTGCCCAACCTATGCATTTGTAAAGAAACAGATTGCCATAAAGCAGGGATGGGGAGCCTTAGGCCCAGAGCCAAATGCAGCCCCCCAGGCCTCTCTCTCTGGCCCTTGGAACACTCCCTAGGCTGCACACCCACTTCATAGGCCATACAACTCATTGGCCTTGCTTTGCACCAGAGTGTTTTGCCTGGCTAGAGGCATATGTGAACTATGATAATACCTCTTGCTTGTCTGGATGGATGACAGAGAAGGATGTGTGAGTGTGTGCAGAAGCTAATGTACTGAACAATGGTAACATTTACATTTGCTGCTCTGCCCACTTTTGCCTCTGGCTCCTCCCACTACAGGCATGTGTCCCTCAGAAGATTGCCTGGAAGGAAATGCTGGCCTTGGGCTGAAAAAGTATCCCCACCATTTCTATAAAGATACTACAGTCTCTAACCAGCCTCTTACTGCTTTAAGTTCATGTGGGAGGCAGCATGGAACAGTATACTTCACCCTTCTTGTCACTATTCAGAAGTTCCTCTATTTTCCCTCAGAAGTATTTTTCTCTCAGGTTTTTCCTGTCAGAAACCATGGCTACCCGATCATCCCCCTCCACCCACTTTTCTGCCCAACCCCAGACTCCATCAATTTTAGCAGCAAAAAGGGGAGAGGTAGATCCAATGCTGGAGTGCAGATCACCTGAGGGGGATTGTGCCTGTGTGTGTGTCCTGCATAAGTGTTTGTTGTGTGTGTGAGACCCCTAGAGGTTTTGGCCAAGGCTGAATCTGACCATCATGCCAAAATAACAAAAGAGTTCCCACCTGTCTACCTTATAGCATCATGTTGCTGTGTGATTTTGTTTTTGGGTTTTTTTGAAAAAAAAAGATCCCCAGCCTTTTGATTCTGAAATAACAGTTTTCTCTGAGGTATACAAATCAGAACGGAACCAAACACAAGACAAGGGTATGCAAAGAGATCCTCACCAAAATAGCGTTAAGAGCTTATGCCACTTAAAAACCGGTTAGTTATGCCGTAGAGTATTTCCAGGGGGAATTAGTGTTCTGCAAGTGGATATTTAGATTTCTGCTACTAGTTCTCTGTCATCTGCCATCTAAGTCCCACAAGCAACAAGTACAAGGAAGATAAATTGAGGAAGGAGATTTCTTTGTTCCACTTCCAGGTGCATAACAGCTGGCGAAGGCCAAGGGATGCTGAAGCTGTGAGCTATAAATTTTACTACTAAGAACTTTGGACACTTCTCCACGTTCTGGCTCTTTCACATTAATAATCACCACTCTGAGGGCAATGGAAGCTCAGGTGTGTTCTGACACTTTGCATTCTATCATCTCCCATATCCACCCAGTTTGGATTCATTATGGAGCATTGAAAAATGACAGATGGGAAGCTTTGGTCTATAAAACACTAGTGTAAATAGAGCAGAACAAGGAAGTGCTGACTCAGTTGTGGTAATGCCATCATTTTCCTTTTCAAAATCCTCACAGTCCAACAGCTACAATTTTCACACAGCCAGACCCTTGGTGTCAAAGGGCTCCTTAACTTTAGAACAGAAAATGAAGTGGTTGCATAGTTTGAATGGACTGATTTGACTTGCACATGTCAACTACAAACTTAAAAAGAAGTCAGTGAGTAATCATAACTCACTCTGTTCCAGCTAGGGCTATCCGCACACATAAGTGGAGTTCCACATGTGTGCCCTTAGCTGCATGAGATGCATATGCAAATAGCTCTTGCAAGTGCGATTCCCCTCCGTTGGGACACTTTTGAAAACTCATGTGCGAGGAACCCTTTTAGAAGCTAAAGATCCCATGAATTTGCTCTTTGGATGGATTTAGTCTCCTTCTTATAAATCAAACATCTCCTAAATGGGTGTTTCATTTGTCTGTTTTTTAAAAATAGTTCAGGGTGTACAGATCTCACTGTTCTGTCTACAGTGGGTTGCATGGGAGCATTTCAAATGCTGCTGCCATTGCCAGCGAAGCCAAACAAGACCCATAGACACATGAGGGGTCTACCAGGGGGTACTTTTCCCTGAGCCCTCTGAAACCTGTCACTGACCATGTTCAGACATTAATAACAACAACAGCAGCAATACAAACAATAATAACAACCATGTATACATGCACACACACAGCCTGGTCCTTCAGTAAATGGTCCCCAGACAGGTTACAGAAATATCACAATTAAAAACAAGACATACTATCATTAAAATAATGAAATTAAAACCACAAAACCAACCAATAGCATTTACTCCTACTCCTACTACATTTCTATCCCACCCATCCTTCCAGAAGGAGCCCAGGGTGGCAAACGAGGGACAAAACACTAAAAACATTTTAAAGTATCTTAAAAACAAAACAAAATTAACAAAACAGCAGTGAAGAGGGAAGGAAAACATCCACTGATCTAAAAGGTTGGCTAAAGTGGTTGGCCAATTACAAAAAAGCATATAATTTGGGGAAGGGCCATGGCTGAGCAGTAGCACATCAGTTTTGCATGCAATCCCTGACAACTCCAGGTAGGGCTGGGAGAGTACCATGCCTGAAACTGTGGAGACCTCTGCCAATCAGTGTAGACAATACAGAGCTAGACTGGTTTGACTCATTGTAAGGCAGCTTCCTCTGTTCCTAATGATGGTGCAAGATGCACTTCACAGGAGAGAACATTTCACAACCTGAGGGCCAGCACAGAGAAGGCCCTCTCATGCTCTGACATGCCATCCTTGAATTTTTAATGTATGTTTAATGGTGTACAATGCAACATATCTAGGCAATGGTTTTTTTATAAGAAATTCCTCAACGCATGAAAAATAATGCTAGAATTGTGAACAAAAGAAGATATAAATATCATAAGGAGAAATTCATTGTATTTTAAAAATTCATTCAGATCTTTGCTGTTGTTTTGCCAGAATATTACCAGGTCATGAATGCCATCATGATGAGGCAATATGTAACAACAATGGTTGCACCTACTCATCTCAACATGCACATATTGAGCAGGAACTATCATAAACAAACTTTGACAAAAATTATGTCTTTCTCCAAGGGCTCTCCTTAGGCAGAAAGGAAAGCTCCTTGGATATATAGATGAAGGAGAGGGTGTTGGTAAAATGGGAGCAGGAAAAGGGAGGTTTGAAAAGTATGTGCTTCCATCTCAGAGTCTCTGTGAGCATTCTTATTTATCACATGTTATAAAAAGTTTATTGCCCATTTTACAACTCTAGCTGTCCAGCGTTTGATGTAACTATAAAACATGCCAATAATTTGGTCCATTTTCAATCCTAGCATTTAAAAGCCCTGAATGTTAAGACAGTTCAGACATTTAGACGTCCATTTTCCCCACCAAATGTTTGTTGGCATACTCCAACATTTCATCCTCAAGCAAAAGGTTTGAGAAAGAAAATCTGCACTCTTTTAAGCTTAACTCATATCCATTGAACTATGGGTGACTCACTTCCAGGTAAATGTGCATAGAATATGTCACTAAGCTGATTTGTAATTCTAAATTGTGAGGATTTTTATGGAGTTAGGGCAGGAGTGAGGAATCTCTGGCTTGTGGGTTTTATTTATTTAATTAATTAATATCCCACCCTTCTTCCTGAAGGAACCTAGGGTGGCAAACATATCAACAAAAACTACTAAACAACAAGAAAAAGAAAAGCATCATAAAATAGTTAAAAACATTCTGTAACACAGTCACAGTTAAAAACATTCTAAAACATAGTCCCAGTTAAAAACATTTTTCATTAGTGATCTTCAGGTCACAGAAACAGTCCACTGCATCCTAACACAGGTCCCAATTTGGTCTGCAAGTCTGTTTTTCCCAAACCATAACCACATCCCCCACACCTGACATCATATGTGACATCTGATGTGGGGCAGGTAAGGGCATAAGAACATAAGAAGAGTGTGCTGAATTTGACCAAAGCCCTATCTAGATCAGCACTGTGTTCTCACAGTGGCCAACTGGATGTCCATGGGAAGTCCACAGGCATAAGTTGCGTGCAACAATGTTCTCCCCATCTGCGATTCTCAGCAACTGGTATTCAGGAACATACTGCCTTCACCTTTTGAGAACACTATTGGATCAGACCAAGGCTTAGTTAGTCCAGCATCCTGTTTTTCACAGTGGCCACCCAGATAACTATTATGGAACCCAACAAGAAAGACATCAGACAATCCTCTCCCACTGTTGATTCCCAGTGATTGGTATTCAGAGGCAAGCTGCCTCTGATCCTGGAGATAGTTACAGCTGTCATGACTAGTGGCCATTGACAGCCTTATCCTCCATTGCATTCCATGAGAAGCTGCATACACTTCAATGTACACAACATTCACTTTTTCTCTAAAGCTATGGCCCACATGTCTTTAGGGCTCCAGAAAATATACAACACCAACACAAATCAAGAGGAGCCATAAATGTCATGAAACAGGATGCTATCATTTTTATAACCAAAATGGCTGGTCTTCACAATAACAGCAATATAAATAATTTACTATTTGTGAACGATGGACTATAGTTAAATATTTTGCAAATTGCATTTTTATTCAAAGTTACACATACTAATCTACTACCTGTGAGCAGCCTACCATCTTCTTTGGAAGTTTCCTAAGCAGTCTCCCATGAAGGGTAATAGACAATCCATTTATGCATGAGGGTTTCATTTGCTATTGCATGTTTGTTAATGGTTCACAATTGCTTGCCTTTCACATGGTGCCTTGCATTATCTTTTTGATTTCTGGGTAGGGTTGTACATAGGGTCAAAGTTTGGTTTGGATTTCTGGAATTTTTATTCAGTTGAAGTAAGTATTCGTTGTGCCTTCTGGGAGGAAGGGTGAGATAGAAATCATCATCATCATCATCTTAGTTGGAGTTTTGGTCACTGAGGTTCAGGCAATTGGGTTGGGTGGGAAAAGGACTTGCTCACTCCCTCCTCTTAAAGTTCCCATTGATAGGTGCCCTCTGGTGGCTTCTAAGTGGTCAATCCATTCCATACTACAACAAGCACATTTTTTAATGTGTTGCTGCTAGTTTGGATGTCTGTGCATGCATTTCCATTGCATTTAATAAGGCCACAGTGTAGAAACAAACACAGAGATACTTCTTAAATTGATGTGGGCATTCCTATTACGGATTTTGTTCAGATCTCATTACAGCAATGAAATTCAGTCAGAGGTTTGACTCCCATAATACAAGATCCCAAAATGTTTGACAAATTCTCTAGATTCTTGTTCAGCATTCCTAATGGAGCTGAAATTGGATCTGCATAATATTTTACTTAAACGGGCTTATGTTGAATGTTCCCTAAAGTGCAGAGATGGAAAAAGAACACTGGGAAGTAAATAAGAAAAAATATGACTGGGTTTTTCTCTTTCAAATCATCTGAAACAAAAAGACATGAAAATAATGTACTTAAGACTTCAGAATGTCTGGTTTGGACATAAACCTGTCTGAAAGGTGAGCATTCTGCCATTCTGAAAAATCTTCTGAAAAACAAGGAGGAAAATGATGAGAAACTATAAACAGGAGTGTAAATCATTCATGGGTACTCAAGCATCATGGGCTTGGGAAAAGATTAACCAAAAATATTTCTTTTCCAGGCTACTTGGGACAAGAGAAAGCAGGTGTTTTTAATCAAGAAAGTGACTACCCAGAGAGGAGTGATTAGAATCGTTTTACTACCTGATCCAGGATAGGTATTCTGAAAGGGAAAATTCCTTCAATTCATCTCTACTTCCTAGATAAAAGAAGGGAGGTTGAAGCTAGAATTTGCTTGTTTTGTGCATAAAATTATATGAGGGGATATAAACAAAATAAAGGAGGGATATAAAACACTTCTAGTGTACCATCACACTCTTGTTGTTGTTGTTGTTGTTGTTGTTATGTGCTTCCAGGTCAACTATGACTTATGGCGACCCTATGAATCAGCGATCTCCAACAGTATCTGTTGTGAACCACCCTGTTCAGATCTTGTAAATTTAGGTCTGTGGCTTCCTGTATGGAATCAATCCATCTCTTGTTTGGCCTTCCTCTTTTTCTACTCCCTTCTGTTTTTCCCAGCATTATTGTCTTTTCTAATGAATCATGTTTTTTCTAATGAATCATGTCTTCTCATGATGTATCCAAAGTATGATAACCTCAGTTTCATCATTTTAGCTTCTAGTGATAGTTCTGGTTTAATTTGTTCTAACACCCAATTATTTGTTTTTTTCGCAGTGCATGGTATGTGCAAAGCTCTCCTCCAACACTACATTTCAAATGAGTTGATTTTTCTCTTATCTGCTTTTTTCACTGTCCAGCTTTCACATCCATACATAGAGATCGGGAATACCATGGTCTGAATGATCCTGACTTGAGTGTTCAGTGATACATCTTTGCATTTGAGGACCTTTTCTAGTTCTCTCATAGCTGCCCTCCCCAGTCCTAGCCTTCTTCTGATTTCTTGACTATTGTCTCCATGTTGGTTAATGACTGTGCTGGGGTATTGATAATCCTTGACAAGTTCAATGTCCTCATTGAAACATAACCTATTAAAAAATGAGGGGGGGAGATCAACTATAAAGTGGAAGGCATCTAAATGTCAACATTTAAGTAGATGTTTATCTTACTGATCCCCCCCCCCTTTTTGCTGCATATGTGTTCTAATCTGAGGGCGGAGGGCACACACCTCTCATAAAATGATAAGCCAGGCCACCATGCTTGAGTTGTTTGGTAGGAGGCTCAGGAGAGATAAAAGAGAGTGCTGATTGGACAAATTCACCCAAGAATGGTTTGTTAATGCCTATTAGCAATAATAGCCAAATATAAAACATTCAGATTGGATTCAGACTGACAGTGCAATCCTAACCGTGTGTGCTCTTCTGGGTTAAGCTTGATCCCTTAGGGAGCAATTTAAAGATCCCCCCCATCCAGCAGGGTTTTACAGAGGGGTGGGGCCATTGCCGGATCTGCAGCCCTGCTGTGGCAGAAGGTGGGGGACAGGCAGATGGCTGAACCAGCCTCAAACTGGCACAGCAGCTGGATCCGCCATCACAAATAGCAGTGGGGATGGCTTGGGATCCAGTGCCCAGTGGTGGCTAGTGGCTCCATGTCAGTGAGACAGCGAAATCCAAACTTTCAAGGAGCTGACCTTGGTGCTGAAGCACCAGGGCTATCTCAGCCCTACCCTAAAAAGCTCAGCTCCCTGCCCCTAAAAAGCCCTGTTTCAGAAATGACATTTTGTGCGCTGAAAGGGGAACTCTGCTCAAGTGGAATGCTGCTGCTGTTGCTTTGTAGCAGCAGCTGGCAGGAGGCTGACAAGGCTGGTGGAGGGACATCTCCACCCAATTCGACCCTCCCTCCGCTGGTCCAAAGGGGATTTGCATTACATTTACATGGTCATATCCTTCATGTATAGATGTAGTGTAGATACTGTGGCAAACTACAGGAATTAGCTATGTTAGGCTGCATTAACAGAAGTAAAGTTTCCAAATCGTGTGAAGTATTAGTTCCCCTCTATTCAGCACTGGTTAGGCCTCATCTTGAATACTGCAGCCAGTTCTGGTCTCCGCACTTGAAGAAAGATGCAGACAAACTGGAACAGGTTCAGAGGAGGGCAACAAGGATGATCAGGGGATTGGAAGCAAAGCCCTATGAGGAGAGACTGAAAGAACTGAGCATGTTTAGCCTGGAGAAGAGAAGACTGAGGGGAGATATGATAGCACTCTTCAAGTACAAGAATTGTTGTCACATAGAGGAGGGCCGGGATCTCTTCTCGATCGTCCCAGAATGCAGGACACGGAATAACAGGCTCAAGTTGCAGGAAGCCAATTTCAACTGGACATCAGGAAAAACTTCCTAACTGTTAGAGCCATACGACAATGGAATCAATTACCTAGAGAGGTAGTGGGCTCTCCGACACTGGAGGTGTTGAAGAGGCAGCTGGACAGCCATCTGTCAGGAATGCTTTGATTTGGATTCCTGCATTGAGCAGGGGGTTGGACTTGATGGCCTTATAGGCCCCTTCCAACTCTACTATTCTATTCTATGATTCTAAGTGTTGAATACTCTCTTGCACTAACTTTTCCAAAACATGCACATCTTAGAGGCACATTATCAGTGGCACTTTCTAAGTGGACTTGAATTTTCTAGCCATGTTTTATTTTTGTTTCAATTTATAACAGAAATCCCTATCTCAATAAAAGCTGTCCTCTGATGACTGGAGAAAGACCCTGAAATAGATTGGGGAGTATTTATGTAGTTATGGTGATATTTGCATACAATAAGGAGCATTTGATAGAGAAAATGAAACATTCAGATACCATCATCTTTACTTTAAGCTTGGAAGCAGTTGCTCAGTAAACTCAAGATACTTGTCTACAATAGCTCTTTCCACACTGGGCAGACTTTCACAATCTCCATCATGCATTATGAAACAGAGTTCTTTGAAAAGGCCCAGCTTGTGATGGCTTCTGTTGTTATCATTGTTGCACTTCAGCAATGGTTACAAAATTCCTATTTGACAGAAATATCATGGCTATGAATTCTTTGGCTTCCTTCAGACAATGCTGCTCCATATCACATTTAAAGATTTGCTTAAATAAGTTTTGTTGATTTTATAGAAATTCTTTTAAAGTTCTTCAAAATTTCTATAGACAGTGGCATGAGAAAATTGAGTCAGAACTATTTTCCTTACACCTAGGGATGGTGGAGAAATTCAATTCAGTTCACGCATAAAGGCAAACCTAACATCCCACAAGAATATAAAGATCAAATAAGGAACAGATTTGACGCTTTAAACTTAGTTGACAGAGAACCAGAAGAACCATGGAGTGAAGTCAGAGACATTATAAGGGAAGAATGCAAAAAGACAATTCCTCTAGTTAAAAAGAGAGAAAGACCTCAATGGATGACTGAAGAAACTCTTCAAATGGTTAAAGAGAGAAGGAAAGCAAAAGCAAAAGGAGATAGAAACACGGTTAGAACCCTAAATGCAACTATACAACGACTAGTACGTAGGGACAAAGAAAACTATTACAATAGTTACTGTATAGAAATAGAAAAGGACAACAAAATGGGAAGAACAGGAGCCCTATTCCAAAAGATTAGAGAAATGAAAGAGAAATTTAAACCACGAGTAGGGATGTTGAATAATCAACAGGAGAACACACTGACTGACCGAGATGAAATAAAAGGAAGATGGAAGCAATACCCTGAAGAACTCTATAAAAGAGATGACAGGATGACAGATTCATTCATGGAGGAACCATATGATAAAGAACCAGAAATTTTAGAATGTGAGGTGAAAGCTGCTCTTACAATTCTTGGAAGAAACAAATCACCAGGAATAGATAGCATACCAATAGAGTTGCTACAAGCTACTGAGACTGAATCTGTCCAAATTTTGACAAAAATCTGCCAAGAAATATGGAAAACTAAACAATGGCCCACAGACTGGAAGCGTTCAATATATATCCCACTTCCAAAGAAAGGGGATCCCAGAGAATGCAGTAATTACCGAACTATTGCCTTAATATCCCATGCAAGTAAAGTAATGCTCAAGATTCTACAACAAAGGCTCTTACCATATATGCAGCAAGAAGTATCAGATGTCCAAGCTGGATTTAGAAAGGGAAGAGGTCCCAGAGATCATATCGCAAACATATGTTGAATGATGGAACGTACTAAGGAATTTCAGAAGGAAATCACCCTGTGCTTTATAGATTACAGCAAAGCCTTTGACTGTGTAGATAATGAAAAACTATGGAATGCTGTAAAAGAAATGGGGGTGCCACAGCATCTGATTATCCTGATGCGCAACCTATACTCTGGACAAGAGGCTACTGTAAGGACAGAACATGGAGGAAATGATTGGTTCTCAGTTGGAAAGGATGTGAGACGGGTGTATTTTATCACCCTATTTGATCTATATGCAGAACATACCACACAGAAAGCGGGATTGGACCAAGATGAAGGAGGTGTGAAAATTGGAAGGAGAATATAGATAATAAGATATGCAGACGATACCATACTACTAGCAGAAATCAGTAATGATTTGAAACAAATGCTGATTAAGGTTCAAGAGGAAAGCACAAAAGCAGGACTACAGCTGAACGTCAAGAAGACTAAAGTAATGACAACAGAAGATGAATGTAACTTTAAAATTGACAACAAGGACATTGAATTTGTCAAGGAAATGTGGAGAACTGAATTTAAGAATGGAAAAAATATTGAAGGAACCCGAAACTGACAGATTCACCCATCTCTATTTACACCAAAGCAGATCTTCAGTCCATGTAGCACAATACTTGCTACAACTCTGACTAGTAACAATTCTCTAAGATCTTTGGCAGAGGCCATTCCCAGTCCTGCTGTATGATTCCCCATTGGCCCAGCTACCTCAGGAAGAAAATGTGTGTCATACACCAAAATGCCAAGTACATCGATTATGGGCAGGGGGAATTTCATGGTTCAGTGAGCCTAATTTTGGAGCAGGGCTGAATTAGATAGCCATTGATGCCTTCCAATCCCAGGATCCTATATTCATTTACACTAACACAGATATTCACATACACACTATCTCTTATGGCTTTGCTGAAAAGAGTGGGATCACTATTCTACTTTTAAAAGAAGTGGCAAGAAAGGATGTTCTAGATTAGGATAGTCTAAACAAGGAGGAAAGCATGAGTGTCAAACTTGCTTCCCCCTGCACATTTGATGTATCTGAGAAGGGACTGTGTGCATATACCACTATATGTCTGTAGAGTTCGTCCACACTAGGGGGGGATTCTGATTGACCCAGGCTTCATCCTCACATGGAGAAGCAGTGGTGCTAGCCCCACAATCCCCTTACTTCTTATTTGAACATGTGATCAAATACCCTGGGAAGAGGGATTCATTGGCAAACCACTCTGGGAATTGTAGCTCTGTGAGGGGGTCACCTAACAACTCTCAGCAACCTTAACAAACCCAGGATTCTTTGGGGGAAACCATAGCTGTTTAAAATGGTATCATACTGTTTTAAATATATAGTTACCGTACCACTGTCTTTTTGGGTCTGTTGGAAGGGTGATGTGTGTTTTGGGTCCGCAACAGGCCAGTGTGCATTTCCCGCAGTGGATATATATCTACAGAGACCCCTTGACATAGAATCTGGATATGACAGAAGAGCACACATGAATCTTTCACACTTTCTCTATCAACATACCTTTAGAACATCAGAAGGAGCTCCAAATCACTATAATGAATTTCTTAGAGGTTAGCTTTTCTTAAACAAAAAGTCATTTTGCCTATGTCAATGTGCATTTGACAATCAACCCTTCAGTCTGACTTGTTACACAAGATGTTGTCTTTTCTGAAATGCTGGATTTACTTTAGCAGTAGGAAGACTTAAAAGCCAGTCGTCATATTTATCACAACTCAACTGGTAAGACCAGAGGCACACACAGGGAGACAACCAACAGCTCTATGCATATTTATTGACTGGCTTGTGCATGTGGCAAGCATTCTCCTGATAGCCTGCGTTAAATCCAATCAATCATTACTTAAATATATCATACTGTATATTCACCTCACTCCTTCATTAGCATTCATTAGCAATTAATCAGCACAGCAGTAGTCTCTAGAAAGTTCAACAATCCATAAGGTACATTTACATTAAAGATGAGCAAGTGAGCATGTGCTCTTCTTGTGTTTTGTCATTTCTTTCTGGAATGAAAGACACTTATCGATTGACTAAATAAATGCTGGACTGATAACAGTTTATGATTTATCTTCTGCTATGTAGTTATTTTTTCTAGGCAAGAAGAGACCGATACAGCAGTTGTGACTACCACGTGAACATTGATAATCTGACCACAGTTATCCATGTTCTGGTAACTTCTTGTTAAGAATTACAATGCTCACTTGCACATTGTGTATGTGTGTATGCATGTGTGTTGTTTTGACACAAACAAACTGATAGAAAGCTGTAGGATGTGCAGAAATAAAAACAGAATGAGGCAGAACTCCTGTGCATCAGTTCTACTACACCACCAACAAGATCAGGTAATTTGAAACTCCAAAATCAGGGAAGAAATTCTGATGGAGATGATTTTAGCAGCATTCCTATGTGGGCAGGTCTTGTTAGCTACAAAGCAACCTCAATCCAGCATCTTGAAGTCATAAGATCAGTTATCCAATAACTCTTGACAATCCTTTTCTGGGTTTGCATTCAACATAGTGCTAAGTCAGGGTCCCATTAGTGCAAGGATTACCTTTAGTGTAAGGACTTCTCTCCATCTCTTCTCCCCACGCCCCCTAAATCTGTTCTAGGGATTCCCCCTATCCTCCAGAGCATATCTGGGGAGGGTACAGGGTGCGTGCAGGCAGAGGAGAGGGGGGAGTCCCATTGTGCTAGTGGTAATCCTTTTGCTGATGGGACAAGTTAGTAGAATACCACCCCAGGTAGCTACAAATCTGAAGTCACTTCTCTCTCCAAATCCCAAACTGATTTTTTTTTCTTCAGTCAAAATCTTGCAGGTGAGTGTGACAACCATAGCGGGCCTTGACGTCCCATCAATTAGCATTTCTTTTCAGTAGCTGTACCATGCCAAATCTAAAAGGAGGCTCTGAACAGTGGAACAGCATTGCCCAAAACAGTATATTAAGGCTAGATTCATGGACATGTTGGTTTGCCAGCTAGCAAACCGGCTGACATGAATGAGCACTGTTTACCCTGTGGGTGTTTTAACACCAAGGCTGCTGGGTGTGAGGGATGCTTTCCTACTGCCGACACTTGGCTCTACTGCTTCATTCCGACAGAATGGCGGCCTGTACTAAATATACAGCCAAGGAAATATTCCTTCTGCCAGCTTCAGAAGCAGAACATTTCAGACTGAGATGCCCATTCTCAGCGTCTTTCTCCTGATTGCTGTTTTATAGGAACATAGGAAGCAGCTTTATACTAAGTCAGACCACTGGTCTATCTAGTTCAGTATTGTCTCTTCTGGCTGACATTGGCTCTCTAGGGTTGAGACAGCGGATATTCCCAGCCCTGCCTGGAAATAGTGGGAATTGAACCTGGGACCTTCTGCATGCAGAGCAGATGCTCTACCATTGAATTATGGCCTTTCCCCAAAACTATATATTACACAATCAACTTTCTCATCTATTACAAAAACAACAGCACCATATTACCTCCACTTTTCCTTCCTAGGTGAAGAAAATGAACTTCTTTATTTTGCAAAAACCCCAAACCACACTCGCCAATAAAAAAACTTCCCTTTGCTATTTCTAGGAACCTTTTTGCAGTATGGTGACAGCCACAGGAACGAGGCCCATGCTTGTTTTCCTGATGCTTAGGCAAACACAAACATAAGGTGCATTTGGATTTTTCAACCCTGCAGGCAAGAGAAATGGCAGAGCAGATTTTTGGGACATCTTAAACTTTAGTACACAAAGCAGCCTGTCAAGAAATCGCACCCTTCAGATGTCTACTTCTGACAGTCTGCCTGACATTGGGAAAATGCATGAAAGTGATTTGCAATGGAGACATCACATTCTAGTCTTCCTACCCAGTGACTGTCAACACTCTACAAACCTGTGAATGTCAAAAGAACAGTGTTGGAATCCAAAGTGTTGGTATTGCGCAAAGGCCTGTTGTGCATTTTCCAAAAGATGTCGACCTCTTTTCTGTCTGGTCTGCTTCAGTGATACACACCAGAGTTCTTCATACCTAGCAGAGAATAGGAAATAAAGTTGGAGGACTTTGTTTGAAGATCTCATGTAAAATGAAAATGTAAATAGAGGGGGGGGGACTTTTTTCCTCAGACCAAGGGCTGCATTCCTTTCTAGGCAACCTTTGGGGGGCGGGGACACATGCTAGTGGGGGGCAGCGCCACGGGCAACAGTGGACAGAGCAATGAATATAAATTTTACATTTGTAGAGTCGGCTAGTTTCTACAGGCACACCGCTCACTCCTCTATCCAGGCAAGCAAGAGGCTTTATCAGAATTCAAGGACACATTTCAGCCAGGCAAAATTAATCAACGAGGGTGTGAAGATGGCCAGCAAAGGGTGTGAGGAAAAAAAGTGGAAGGCATCCAATAAAAAGAAACAGAAAAAAGGTTTGCTCTCCAAAGCAAGACAGTGGTGGATTATACACCCACCCCCCGTATGACTACTTTTAGGAAAATAAATAATCCAGTCATAGGTACATCATGTCATATATAGTTTGTCCCTAACAGACTGGCTTTATTCAGTGTGCGTTCACTGTAGAACAGACCTACTCTTGTGCTTAGGGAAATACTCGGATCTAACCAGAACCAGGCACTGTGAGCACCTCTTCAAAAATAATTATACAGCCACAAAAGTGACTGTATACTACAGCCAGCATGGATTTTTTGCGTTCCGCAATGTTAAATTGAAAATACCCCCATGTCATTCTGATGCTTTCCATAAGCTCATTTCAAAACATAACCTTACAAAACTTATAGTCCTGAACTCAGAAATGCTTGCTTAACAACCCTCTAGGTTTTCATGGTGATACACAAAACAGTCAGAGAGAATCAAGAGTTCAAAGTGTAAAAAGAGAGAGAAAAAACCCAGACCTCTGTTGGACTTAATTAATTTAAGAAATTTTACATTGAATTCTATTATAATGTCTGGCATGCTCAGTAAGAACCGTCAGAGTTCTAAAAGCCAGACTCACAGCTGCTTGGCTTGGCTAATCAGGTGGCCACACCCATGCCAGACATTTATTCCTCTTTAGGCAGTCATGGCTTCCCCCAATGAATCATGGGAAGTGTAGTTTGTGAATGGTGCTGAGAGTCGGTAGGAGACTCCTATTCCCCTGACAGAGCTCCAGTGGCCAGAGTGGTTTAACAGTCAGCCCCTCTTCTGGGGATTGTAGCTCTGTGAGGGGAAGACCTTCTGCCTGCAGGAAGAGGAACATTGCGCTGCCAAGGAGGGAGAGCCCCTTGTCATCTGCTGCTGCTGTGCTGCTTCCCCTGGCTGTCACCACCACCACCCTTCCTGCTGGACTGCTGCTATTGTATTTTATTGTATTTTAATGCTATTTAATTACTTGTTCTGTTGAGTTTGCTATTTATTTCTATGTTTTTGTATTTTATGCTGTTTTACTCTTATGTACACCGCCCAGAGAGCCTTTTGGCTTTGGGCGGTATAGAAATTAAATTAAATTAAATTAACTAAATAAATAAATAATATGGCCTCTCCCTTCACAAACTACACTTCCCAGGATTCTTTGGGAGAAGCCATGAGTATCTAAAGTAAAATAAAGGTCTGATGTAGATGTGGCCAGGAACAGCTTTGGTTTAAATTTAGGTGGGAGACTACATGCGCCTGCTGTAGAATAAAAAGGTGGGGGAAACCCTGAAGAAAGGTTTATACTTTTCACAATGTTTTCCTTTGGAAAGGAAAGGGGCATTCCTTCTGCCCAGTGCCCACCTACCCAATCTCCTTCCCTCCCCCTTGCTCCCTCCCCCTCCCCTTCTCTCCCCCTTCCCCTTCCTTCCCCTTCCTGTCTCTCTTCCAAGTCAGGTTTACCTATCCTAAGCATGATTGTGCAGGAGTAAATCTAAATGAACTCAAAAGGCATGCAAATGATCAAACCTGCCCTCCCTCCTCCTCCCTCCTATCCCCTCCCTCTTGCCTCTTCCCTCCTCCTTCCTTCACCCCTGCCTCCCCTCCCCATCTCCTCCCAGTCCTCTCCCCCTCCTTTCCTCTCCTGTCCCGTCCCCCTCTCCGTCCTCCATGGTCAGTTTTACCTATTCTAAGCATGATTGCATGGGAATAAAATCCCACTGAACATAATAAGCATGCAAATGATCAGACCTGCCTTTCCCCCCCTCTCTCCTCTCCCTTCCTTCTTCCTCTTCCCCTGTCCACTCCAACCCTCCCTCCCTCCTCCCCCCATGGTCAGTTTCACCTATCCTAAGCATGATTGCACAGCAGTAAATCCCACTGAACTCAATAAGCATGTAAATGATCAAACCTGCCCTCCTCCTCCCCTCTCCCTCCTGCCTGCTCCCATCCCCCTCTTCCCCTCTGCCCTTCCTCCTCCCTTCCCCCTCCTCCCCTCCCCCTGTGCTTCCTCTTTCTCCCCTCTCCATCCTCCTATGGTTAGTTGCACCTATCCTAAACATGATTGCAGGGGAGAAAATCCCATTGAACTCAATAAGCATGCAAAGATCAAACCTCTCCTCCCCCTCCTGTCTGCTCCCCTACCCCTGCCCCTCTGGTCTTCCTCTTCCCCTCCCCCTCCTCCTGCCCTTCCTCTCCTGGTCAGTTTACCACTACTCACCACCACCACTCACCATATGCTCAGAAGCACGTTACCAAATTCTTCCAAGCTATGCAGCAAGTGGATTGGACTGTGAAAGACCAACCCAAATGGTGTTTGCATTTTTATACATTTGTAGGGCAGTCCAATATCTCAGAGAGGAGGTCAGGTCTCCTGCTCCCCTGGTACATTCACTAGAGCTGCCCAATTTCCCTGCTTTTTAAAGTTTGATAGAAAGATCTGTGGGCTATAGGTACATTCTTAAACCGCAAGGTTTTTGCCCTATTAGTGAATTTCTCTGCTTTTTAATCCGGGAGGTAAGAAATGGGATCCTGTGCAAGCTTGCTGAGAAGAGATCATTTGCATGCTTATTGAGTTCAATGGGATTTACTCCTATGTAATCATTGTCAGGATAGGTAAAACTGACCATGGGGGAGGAGCAGGTGGAGGGGAGAGGAGAGGGAAGGAGAAAGGGAGGGGAGAGGGGAGCGGAAGGAGGAGGAGAGGGAAGGAAGGGATTGGAGGGGGAGGGGCAAATGAAGGGGCAGGGGAGGGAAGGTTTGATCATTTTCATGCTTATTGAGTTCAATGGTATTCACTCCTGTGCAATCATGCTTAAGATATGTAAAACTGACCATGGGGAGGGGATTGAAGGGGGAGGGGATTGGAGCAGGAGGGGAGGGAAGGGGCAAGAGGGAGGGGATAGGAGGGAGGAGAAGGGAGGGTGGCTTTGATCAGTTGCATACTTTTTTAGTTCATTGGGATTTATTTCTGTGCAATCATGTTTGAAAATGGAAATGGACTGCCTTCAAGTTGATCCCAATTTATGGCGACCCTATGAATAGGATTTTCCTAGTGAATGTTATTCAAAGGTGGTTGTACCATTGCCTTCCTCTGAGGCTGAGAAGCAGTGACTGGCCCAAGGTCACTCAGTGAGCTTCATGGCTTTGTGGGGATTCGAACCCTGGTCTTCCAGGTCATAGTCCAACACTGACCTGAGGGAGGGGTGGGGAGGGGGAGGAGATTGGGTGGGTGGGCACTGGGCAGAGGGGAAGCCCCTTTCCTTTCCAAAAGCAAAACATTGTCAACAGTATCATTGCTTTTCAGCCTTTCCCCCACCTTTTTATTCTACAGCAGGCACATGTAGCCTCTCACCCAAATTTAAACCAAAGCTGTCCCTGGCCACATCCATACCAGACCTTTATTTCACTTTGGACAGCCATGGCTTCTCCCAAAGAATCCTGGGAAGTGTAGTTAGTGAAGGGTGCTGACAGTTGCTAGGAGATGCCCTGTTCCCCTCACAGACCTTCAATCAGAGCAGCTGACTATTAAACCACTCTGGCCACTGGAGCTCTCTTAAGGGAATAGGAGTCTCCTCTCAGCATCCTTCACAAACTACACTTCCCAGGATTCTCTGAGGGAAGCCATGACTATCTCACGTGACATCAAAGTCTGGCGTGTGTGTGGCCTCCTGATTAGGCAAGCCAAGCAGCTGTGAGTCTGGCTTTTAGAACACTGACAGTTGGTTCTTACTGAGCATGCACGGCATTATCATTCAGCTCAATGCATAATTTATTAATTAATTAAAAATCAACCAGACATTTTTTTAACTTTTAAACTGCAGAAGATGAAGGTCAGAGTATGGGGCAAGGTCAGTAACAGGATAACAGGTACTCTGTGAATATCGCTGATTTTTAATTCATTTCAACAGATTATGAGAACTCCGCAAAAAGTCCGAAAGAGGTCTGGTTTTTTTTCTCTCTCTTTAGGCTTTGAACTCACAATTCTTTCTGACTGTTTTATCGCCATGAAAATTGAGGGGGTTGTTAAGCAAGCGTTTCTGAGTTCAGGACTATAAGTTTTGTAGGGTTTTGTTTTGAAATGAGCTTATAAAGCAGCAGAATGGCATAGGGGTATTTTCAATTTAACATTGCGGAATGTGAAAAATCCACGCTGGCTATAGTATATAGCCACACTCGTGGCTGTATAATATGCCTCCAAGAGTTCACTGAATGCATGGAGGAGAGAGAAAGGCCTTGCCCCATTTCTCTGCTCCCATGGCCTCCTCCATGCAATTGAGAACCTTCAGTGAACAAGTGAAGGGCATTCCTGAGAGGGGCTTCAGTCTGTGACAATACTATATAGATGTGTACAAGACAAGAACATTGACTATTCATAACAGCAGTGATAGATAACAAAGGCATCCCAACTTTGATATGTTAATTAACTCCTGCATTGGGAGGGACAGGGAGAAAAAGCATCTTGGTTCAGGCTTGAACAAATAGAACCAAACTCCCCAATAAATTCTAGCCCCATGATTTCACAGTGGAGTCTCACTCTGAATTTCTTTTGTTAATAAATGGCAATGTTCAGGTCAACTGCAGAGTGTTCCACAAGTTTAATAATATATCTGACCTTTTACATGGAATAAACATACCTTATTATGACAGAATGTGCAGATTCAAAGAGCGCAGCTAGACACATCCGTGGTGTTGAAGAGGTTCATCCAATGCATATCAGATTCCATGTTTTCCCACCTCTTATAAATATAGCTGTTGAGTCTCGCTAGTTGTGTGATGGAAATGCTCAGTCTGATGAACCAAGAACACAGGAAGTTGCCATGTAAGCATGTTTATAGATGAGCGATGTGATGTGAAACAACCTAACACAGTAAGGTTCTCTATCTCTGAAGATCTTGATGTTGTCATTGCATTAGCAGCTATACCCATCTGCTTTGTCTCCATTTGGACATCTTACGTGCTAGTACCAAATACTGGCAAAATGCAAATCATGCACATAAGTTGTAAACTGCATATCAGGGTGCAATTCATGTACAAGTGGCCTGCAGATTGTGCTACAGATTAAGGTGAAGTAGCAACCAGAACCAAAAGTGAGAGAAAAGGCTTAGGCTCAAGGCATTATTGGATTTGCAAAATTAGCCATTCTGCTTTATTTTCAATCAGTTGCTTATTCTGCTATAGGGATGGATGAATCTGTTAATTTTCGTTTCTCTCAGTTTTTCATCCCCCCCCCAATATTTTTTTAAAATATGTTGTATAATTTAAATTTCTATTCATACAGCCATAAATTACAGATAATAATCAACCATTCCATTTATACTTGTCATCCATAAGTTCATGGGAATGCAAAATCACAATTATAAATCAATTAAGCAATTCATACAGAAAGGAGTTATATTATTACTATTTCCAATTACATCTATTTTCATTATTCTTTTGCAGATGTTTATTATTATTATTATTATTATTATTATTATTATTATTATTTAATTTGTATACCGTTTTATACTTCCAAAGAAGCCTCTAAGCGGTTTACAGTACAATAAAAAAAAATCACAAAGACAATATAACAAAACTGGGCATTTAAAATATACAAAACATTTTGAAAGGGCTTCTTGAACATCAATATAAACTGAAACAACTGACATAGTTACTACTGGCAGATCAAAGCACAAAAACACAGTAGAGGCAACCAGCCCACCCTCCAAATAGACAAGCATGTGTCTATCCCACTTCTGCTGCTACTTTCCCAACTTATGCTGTCATCAAAAGGTGGGGCAAAACTGCACACTCCCCATCCCCAAAGCTCCCTACTCTCACCAGGGAGTGCCCACCATCACTCCTTCTTCCACACAACACCCATAATAACTTCAACAATAACAGGGAGTGACACCCTTATCCTGAGGATAATCCAAAAATGTTGATTCAGAATAGCACTAATTGTATGTCCATGGGCTGGGATTTAGAGATGCATCTTGGTGAAGCCATCCAACGACTACACTTTTCTTCCTCACCAGTAAGCTGGCATACTCCATTAACACCTTATAGGCCAGCATCTTGTGCTCAGGCTGAGAGCCACAGCACAAGAACCATTTTGCTCTCAGCCTTCGACTCATACCCTTGCCAGGCACGAGTCTAAATGGATTCCTTTGGTGATCTCTTCTTTTCAGATACTGTGCTACCATTTAGATGAATTATCTCAGTGGAGAGGGGGAAATCCTGTAATCAATATGAAGTTACTTTGATCTTCATCATTGATCCTTGCCTCATGAATATGCAGAGTTCCCAGCCTTTATTGTACAATTGTGCTCCGCACTTGTGAAGAAGGTTGATATCATTCCAGGTTGCATCAACAAAAGCATTGTGTTCGTATCATGAGATGCAATGGTACTGTTCTAATATATTCTGGACAGATCACACTTGGAGTACTGTATCCAGTTCTGGGCACCACAGTTTAAGAAGCATATTGAGAAATGTGTCCAGAGGAAGGTGACAAATTTGGGGCTTGGAGACCATGTCCTGGCTGCAGTCTCCCATCTAGTTTTTCTCAACTTGGTTCTTGGTTCTGGCAGCAAATCATGTGATGTCTCCAGGGGCAGAGTTGAGGGTAACAGCAGAGGCAGCAGCCTAACTGGCTGTTTGTTTCTCCTTCCCCCAAGCTCAAATACGCCTTCACTGGCTCAAGTTCCATTTTTCTGATGCATATTTGACTGGGTGACATTACCTCACATTGAAGCAGACCCCTGAGGGAGCTACCATCCTATTCATGGACCCTCAACAATTTCCATAAACTTTCTCCTTTTTTTAAAAAACTGTCTCTTTTAATTTGCCCTCTTATTAACCTAGCTTTCCTTGACAATTTTTCCAAAATTGCTTTCTTCCAAACGCTCTGGTACCACAAACTCAAATCCAGTCCCTTAAAATCTTTCCAGTGTTGGGCTATTACTGTGCTAGCTGCACATAACAAATGAGAAATCAAATTCTTAGATGTTAAATTGTGCACGGAAAATGTTCAGTAGTACCAAGCCCAGATCTGGTTGTATCATCTGTTGTGTAATTCTGGAAGTCTCCTGAAACACTTTCTCCCAGAACTCTTGCATCTCTTTCCCCCAATTTTGAATCAATTTCACCACATATTGCCATCATTTTGTGAAGTTCTCAGGAAAATTTGTTCACATTTTATGTACCTTTCTTTTAATTGACACAATTTTGCAAGCAATTTCCCCAAATACAATGCATTTTTTGACATTATTTTCACTGACATAAGCATTTTTTGTGCATACTTCCCTGTAATGTATGGTTTCTTCGTACAGTTTTTGGATGGAAAACCACACCACAAACTTAAGAGAAATGAAAATTTTATGTTTTGGTTTGGGAAGTGCAAATTTGTAGGTTTGCATTAAAATGTGAACTGAACATATTTCTCTCCCATCTTTATTTAGCAGTAATGGTTTCCTAGTGGGCAGCTAGCTGTGACACCAACCCTATGCCAGCCATTTACTCTTGTGAATTGTCTCCATCAGAGGAGAAAGGCTGGTATAAACTGGTGTCCAAATTATTCATATCTAGGTATAGCCTGCTTGAGCTGAGACATGATGGCTGGGCAGTGTGGGATGGCTCACCACACTGTATGTGAAAAAATTGAGAAAGATCTGTGGATAAATGACAGCCCTCAGAGACTCTGAGTACCTGACTGGCACTTTGGTGGTCATTAAACTGATTACATTAAGAAGTGCCCAAGAAAATAAAGTATGATGGTTAAAAATCCAATTAGTGCAGCAAAGCATAAGACATCAAGTCCTCGGGGGGTGGGGGTGGAGGAAGAAGTTAATCTGATTATTTAGGCAGCTAGGAAGATAATTTAAAGTATTAATATGGACAACTTGATCTGTTTATTTATTATTTGATTTATAACTTGCCCTTCTTCCCAGTAGGAGCCCAGGGTGGCAAGCAAAAGCATTAAAAACACTTTAAAACATCATAAAAACAGACTTTAAGATATATTTAAACAAAATGCCTTTAAGAACTTTTTTTAAAAAGCTTTAAAAACATCTTTTTTTAAAAAAAGAAGGTTTAAAAACATATTAAAAAGCAATTCCAACACAGATGCAGACTGGGATAAAGTCTCAACTTAAAAGGCTTGTTGAAAAAGTCTTCAGTAGGCACCGAAAAGATAAGAGAGATCGCACCTGTCTAATATTTAAGGGGAGGGAATTTGAAAGGGTAAGTGCCATTACACTAAAGGTCCATTTCCATTGTCGTGCAGAACGGACCTCCTGATGGTATCTTCAGGAGGCCTTCACCTGCAGAGCACAGCGATCGACTGGGTATATAAGGGATAAGATGGTCTCTCAGGTACCCTGGTCCCAAGCTGTATAGGGCTTTGTACACCAAAACTAGAACCTTGAACTTAGCCTGGTAGCTAACAGGTAGCCAGTGCAATTCTTTCAGCAGCAGGGTGACATGCTGGCAATACCCTTCCCCAGTGAGCAGTCTCACCACCACATTTTGCACCAGATGCAGCTTCTGGACCAACCTCAGGGGTAGCCTCACATACAGCACATTACAGTAATCCAGCCTGGAGGTTACCAGTGCATGGACAACAGTGGTCAGGCTATCCCAGTCCAGAAATGGCCACAGCTGTCTTATCAGCCGAAGCTGGTAAAAGGCACTCCTAGCCACTTAGGTCACCTGGTCCAGGAGCACCCCTGACTATGGACCTGCTCTTTCAGAGGGAGTATGACCGCATCCAAAGCAGGCAACTCACTAATTATCTGAAATCGGGAACCACCAACCCACAGCAACTCCGTCTTGCTAGAATTCAGACTCAGTTTATTGGTCCTCATCCAGCCCACCACTGAGTCCAGGCAGCAGTCCAGGGCTTGCATGGCCTCTCCCAATTCAGATGTTCAGAGAAATAGAGCTGGGTATCATCAGCCTACTGCTGACACCTTGCCCCAAATCTCCTGATGACCCCTCCCAAGGGCTTCATATAGATGTTAAACAGCATGGGGGATAAGATGGTACCCTGCAGCACCCCACAGCACAACTGCCAGGGGGCCAAAAGACAATAACTCAATGCTATTCGCAGAACATGTCCTTGAAGACAGGATCAGAACCACTGTAAAACAGTGCCTCCAATACCCATCTCACCAAGTCGACCCAGAAGGATACTAATGTCAATGGTATCAAAAGCCACTGAGAGATCAAGTAAGAGTAACAGGATCGCACTCCCCCTGTCCTTCTCTTGATAAAGGTCATCCATCAGGCTGACCTAGGCCAATTCAGCCCCATAACCAGGCCTGAACCCAGACTGGAATGGGTCAAGATAATCTGTTCCATTTAAGAGTACTTGCAATTGCTGTGCCACAACCCTCTCAATCACATTCCCTAAGAAGGGGCTATTTGCGACCAGTCGGTAATTGTTGCAGACCAGTGGGTCCAGGGTGGGCTTTTTCAGGAGCGGTCGGATCACCACCACTTTCAGGGTGGCTGGAACCACTCCCTCCCACAATGATGCCTTGACCACACACCCTGGATCTACTCGGTCAACCCCCCTCGGCAAGCTTTAAGAAGGGCAAGGGTTGAGATGACACGTTGCTGGCCACATCATCACAAGCACCTTGTCCACATCATCAGCTGAAATAGTTCCCAAGAAGTTGCAGTAGACATTGCTCTGGACACCTCACTGGGGACTACAGCAGATGTAGATGGGAAATCAAGATTGCTACAAAGGTGAGCAACTTTATCGTCAAAGTACCTTGCAAACCATTCACAGTGGGCCTCCAAAGGGTCTAAAACTCCATTTTCTGGAGTTGATGTCAACAGACCCCTGACGATACGGAAAAGCTCCACTGGACGGCTACTTGAGGATGTGATGGTGGCAGAGAAGTGGGCCTTCTTCGCCGCCACCCCACAACACAGTAGGCACTGTTATAATGTTTTACTCACGCCCCATCAGCCTCACAGCACATCTTTCACCACTTGCGCTCTAGCCATCATCCAGCCTGTTTCATTGCCCTTACCTCACTGGTGTACCAAGGTGCAAACTGGGCTCCACAATGCCAGAGAGGGCCCTCAGGAGCAACCATGTCAAGAGCCCGATGTGCCTCGCTGTTCCATAGCATGTCAAGGGCTTCAACAGGGTCACCTGCTCTATCTACTGGGAACTCTCCCAAGGAATTCAAGAATCCTGTGGATTCCATTAGTCTCTGGGGACAGACCATCTTAATCTATCACACCTGCTGGAGAGGATCAGAACCATAAGTCTAAACTTCACCAGGAAGTGGTCTGACCATAACAATGGGGTGACATCCACCCCTCCTATCTCCAAACCACCCCTTCCTCCATATGGAACAAAAAAGTTGAGTGTGTGCCCTACCCTATGTGTCGGGCCAGGGACAACTAGGGACAGCCCCATGGTCATCATGGAGGTCATGAAGTCCCGAGCCAGAACACTAGAGGCAGCCTCAGCATTGACATTGAAATCACCCAGGACTATTGTTCTGGGCTCCTCCAATACCACAGCCCAGATGGCCCCCGCCAACTCAGTCAGAGAAGTTGCCAGGCAGCAGGGTGGATGGTACACCAGCAGCAACTCTAGTTTACTGTCTCCTTGACCCAACACCAGGTGCAGGCCCTGACAGCCAGCTCCAAGACAGAGTGGTTTCCTGGTGACAGAGATGCAAGTTCTGTGGACTGCAGCAACTCCTCCCCCTGTCCCTGCAGCCTGTGCTGGTGTTGCACCGAGTATCCAGGTGGGCAAAGCTGGGTCAGATCAATTCCTCCCAGCTCACCCACCCAGTTCTCGGTAATGCACACCAAATCGGCACCTTCATCCACGATCAAATCATGGATGAGTGTGGTCTTATTGTGGCATTAAATAACCTCACACACAGGCCAGTGGGCACAGCAGATGAGCAATGAGGAACCCATCCATGAGAGGAGTAGGAGCAAGAAACAGGGTGTGGATAGCCTTGCCCTCATCTTCTATGGTAGTTCTCCACCTCCCCATGGCTATACTTCCCTCTACCTGTGATCACGGAAATTGGGGTGAAATTACTAAGACTCCTCCTAAACACCTGATATGGACACAGCAAGAGCCCACCAACAAAACCTACCTGAACCAGTTATCCCAGTAGGCCTCTGACAGAATTGGGAACAGTCAGACCCACTCAATATCCTTCACACAGGGAACATCTACTCCCTCCCCATCTCACACCCAGGAAGGGCCAGCCTTCTGCCAGTTGCAGACTCTCACTCTGAAGGCATCTGGCAACTATCTCCTATCATTCAGTTTACTGCACAGGCTCTCACTTTGTGCAGGAACTACACATGCGTCATTATGCCCTCCCCACTGCCAATCTCCTCTAGATTGATTCAAAAAAGAAGAAATAGAAGGGGGTAGCATGCTCACCCTCAGGACTCCTCAAGGGGAGATCCCCTTTGGTGTTGCCCCTTCGGTGGCAACCTCACCAGTGGCAGACCTGTCACTCGAGGGTAGCTGGGCTTTTATGCCTCCTGACCCAGCCAGGAGCTGATGCAAGAGGCTGCATGATTAACTGCACCCTCTCTCTGGAGCCAGGTCAGGCAGGGGGTCCAAGTCCTTGTAGCACTTACCAGGGACTTCAGCTGTCTCAAGAGACAGCAACCCAGAGCAGCAAGCAGCAAGCACCCAGATGCTCAGGAACTCACTCCCAGGGCAGGTCTTCTCTAGTGCCCCAGTGCTGCAGCTGTTCCCAGTCTTGAGTGTTGAGATTGTAGACAATAGTTGAGTGTGTGTGTGTGTGTGGGAGAGAGAGAGAGAGAGAGAGAGGGGGGGGGGGAGGGGGGGAGGGGGGGAGGGAGGGAGGGAGGGAGGGAGAGGGAGAGGGAGAGGGAGAGGGGGAGAGGGGAGAGGGGGAGAGGGGGAGAGGGGAGAGAGAGAGAGAGAGAGAGAGAGAGAGAGAGAGAGAGAGAGAGAGAGGAGGTGTAATTGTGCCATTTCTAAGGCTTCTAAAAGCTGAAGGCAGACCCTTTTTAGAAATCATGGATAACGAGTTGATCTGACTAATTGGTTTACCTCATGACAAGTGAATGCAAACTAATATACAGTATTTAATCCACCATTTTGATTTCTCAGCGTCCATGCTAACTCATAATTCTGTCTTTCTTATTGTATGGATATATATTTGTTCTCTAGGAAAGGCTTGCAACTTTTAAGTGTTTCTTTGCCAGTCATTGTTTCTCTCTCTAACTTTGTTTGGCAGCCTTCCAAAGATTTCTCCTGATCTAATACCCTTCTCCCAGCTCTCTTCTAGTTGTCTCTGATAAACCCCCTGCTGCTTTAAACATACTATCCAAAGAGTCGCCAGCTTTTGGCTCCAAAATGTTGCAAGTGTTGTTTTTATGAATCCACAGATTCAAATGTTCTCCACCACAAAGCCCTACAAGTTTCTAAACAGTGTGTGAGAGATACAGAGGCCTCAAGCGGTTTGCTGCCCATGGCTCTGTCAAAGTAACAACAGAGCTTGGAAAAGTTACTTTTTTGAACTACAACTCCCATCAGCCCCAGCTAGCATGGCCACTGGATTGGACTGATGGGAGTTGTAGTTCAAAAAAGTAACTTTTCCAAGCTCTGCAAGTTTTAGACAAATATTTTTTAGTTCAGACCTTTCTCTGTGGTTTTGTACAAAAATGAAGCTCCCTTTTCCTGTCTCCTAAAAGAGGCAAAAAGAAGCTGAGGTCAAACAGGAGTCTTTTAGTCAGTGAAACAGCACTGTGACTTTTGTGTAACCATAGTCGAACATTGAGCAAACTCTAAGAGAAGCTGCACATTATTACAAGTATTTCTTTTTGTGTGGCCAGTAGTGGTGGTGGTGGTTCTTCTAAAAAATAGAAGAATCCATATTTCATATATAATATGTATGGAATTTCTGGCTGTTACTTCTGCAAGTGGAAACTGCATTCCAGGATATTTGTTGTGAATATAGCCATTATTTTTTATAAAACATCTTCTGTAAAACAAGGCTAGAATACCAGCTTGAAATTTAAATCTGAATTTACAACTAAAACCTGAATTTCTACACTTTTCCAAAAACTTGTTCTGCTATTATAGTCCTGCATAGTTTTCATCTTAGCTCCACTCTGAATTCTACTATTCATAACAATAAAGTCAAAATTGTCAAGGCTGATTATCTAAACCAGGGGTGGCTATTGGCTAACCTGTGGCCCTCTAGAAGTTATTAGCAGGCAGAAAGATATAAGGGGAACATTGGATCCAACAGTGTTAACAGAAGAGAAAGCAAACTAGAAAATAAGCAATATCTAGGTGAAATACGGATAAATAATGGAAGGGGTCCAATGTACCCGAATATTCTAATATGGTTAGCCCCTTCTGGAACATTACAAATAAGAAACCGATGTTGCAACTTGGCACTATGAGAGTGCTAACTTCTGTGTCATCATGATGTCAACTGAAGCAGAATTAATCTCCTAGGGAAAAATTAATCATGGGGTCCAGTGCAGTGCTTTGTAATATGTATATTTTTTGCACACATGGGAATGCACAGGAAAAAAATTACAAAATCAGGGTGAGGGGTAAATCTCCAGTACACTTGAAATTGTAGAGCCATGAAAAACTGAATTTATGATACAGGCAGAATGTTAAATTATTTTCTGTAACCTTTGAAGAAAAGTTGCTGGAGATAGAATGTACCCCAATTAGCCTAAGCATTTATTTATTGTACTTATATACTGCCCCATAGCCGAAGCTGTCCGGGCGGTTTACATTTGGTAGTTTCACTTTTCTATTCAGTTTAGTAGGGGTAAATGCATTGTGAAAAGTGAAGGTACTTTTTTCAGCAATAATGAAACTGAATCTATGACAGCTGTAGTAAAACCTTGAGTGTATTTATTTATAAAAATATTTATATACCACCCTCTCGCACAGTAGTGTAGTGGCAAATTCAGAATTACAGGGTCCTGTCTTGATAGCCACACCCCCTTATAGCCAAACCCTCTTCTAAGATTATACACTACAATGAGTGTTCAGTATCTTACTTTTTTCGAGTTCTGTTGAGCGATGAATGCAAGAAGGTATGTCTTTTTTGAGGTTCAGCAAGACTACAATGACAACTTCTAGAAGACTCTTCTCAGTGGTTAACAGGCTTCCCTTTCATGCTGATTGGTCCATAGGGCACTGGAGACATAGGGAACCTGCTGCCAAAGAAGTAAGGGGCCTATGACGCCCGCATCCTTGGACGACTACACCCCTGCTCTCACAAAGCATCTGGGCAGTGTACAGCAATATAAAAACATAAAAGCCATTAAATGAAGTGGAAAACAATCATTAAAATGACTGGTTGCTCTAGAAACTTTCAAACAGCTGCAGAGGCAGAATGTTTTTAAACTGTAACTGTGTATTAGAATACTTTTCTTTTTGTTGCTGTTAAGCTGTTGTGTTATGTTTTCCACCCTGGGTTCCTTTGGAAAGAAAGGTGGGATAACAAACGGCCTATCAGCATGAAAATGAAGAGATGCCTGAAAGTCAACAGTGAGGATATGTGTTCTGATTCACACAGGTTGCCAGCTGAAAGTGGTTTAATGAGCATTGTGAGATCCACTCCTGTTAGAAGGAAGGGACAGAATTTAGCACTAGCTGATGCTTCTGAACCTTGTCCAGGGGTAGCCTTCACCAACCTGGTGCCCTCCAATGTTGTTGGACTAGAACTCTGGAGGGCACCAGATTGGCAAAGGTTCTCAGGAAGAGTACATCTCAGTAATCTAACTGGGATCTCCCGCTGTGGCTCATTCTTATTTGGCAAGTCACTTGGTGTTTAGAAAAGATTTGTGGCATTGTAGCTAAGCCTGTGAATTGCTCCATTAAGAGATTGATTGAGATGCTTACACTGATGTATTAATTTTTGCCTGACCAGGATTGAGGCTGAAAAAATCAATGCCACAGCATGGCTTAGTGTTTGATACTGTGATACTTTTCTACCTTTCATTTATATTGTGTGCGTATGTGTGGGATTAGATAATATTTAATAACATTGCAACTTTGAGAAAAACAAAAAAAGAAATGATAAAATGGGATTTAATGAATACAACAAGACACACATTTAGATGTTCAGACCAGAACTAGCAATGTGAAAGATGCAGAAGGCATGCAGTGGTGTCAATCCATGGGATTTGATAACCAGTTTTAATAATTTGTTGTCTGAAGTGGGAGCCCTTGCACTAGGGCTATTGGGGCACACCCTCCCAAGGAAAACATCAAGCAGATTTTTACCATCCCCAGTCTAAACACCACATACTTTTTCCTGTCCCAAACACATTGAATACTTCCATTTGAACTCAAGAGAAGCTCTGAAGACATTTCTGTCACCCTCCTGTTCTATGGCCAATAAACTCTCTGCATCACTCAGCCAATTGTAATCCAAAATTATTGATGTGGTAAAGAGGTCCCTTCCATGTGTCTCTAGGAGGACTACCAGTGTTTCAGCCCGTTGTGCATTTCTCACTCATTCCCAGGGGTTAGTCATCTGGGGTCTCAGGGTGTGTGTCTTAGACCCCATGTTCTGGGGTGCAAGGTCCCAGCAGGGTCCCTATGTCTTCAGCATTCTACAAGCCAATCAGCTTGAAAGGGGAGTGTGTTAGCCACTGAGCAGAATCTTCTAATATGCTTTCTTGTCCTTTCCTACTGATTGGAGCCAGGGTGAAAGGAAGTGAGTCAGCCACTGAGAAGACTCTTTTCAGTAGCTAACACTTTCCCCTTTCATGCTTATTGGCTCCTAGTGGCATCTGTTATTGTGGGTGAAGGCATAAACAGGGATCTCATTCTCAGCCCAGGAGCAAAGGTGGGAACTAACATGAAGAGACCCTGCACTTCTGAATTTGCCATTACACTACTGCACACTCCTTAAGTTATGATGGCAATACCGATTACATTAACTGGGAAGGACTGAGGCTCTTCTGGTCCTACCAGAATCATACATCTGTTCTGTGCATTCTCAGAGCTGTTTTCCCAAAGGCCAGATCTCCTTATAGCTTTTAGCATGTTCTGGTAACCAGAGAAGCAACAGGGACTGTTTCTTACTTTGAGGAGCCTTTTTTGTTTTGTTTAGTATTTATTTTGTGACCTTGTGTGTGTGTGTGTGTGTGTGTGTGTGTGAGAGAGAGAGAGAGAGAGAGAGAGAGAGAGAGAGCAAACAAGCAAACAAACAATGGTGGACACAGTGTATTTCTATAATAAATATTTTTTTTACTTGATCATTTTGTATTTAGCTTTGAAAATTGGATTGGGAGGAGAAATGGTGTATGTGTTACAATAAACTCTGCATTAACCATTTCTCCACATTCAATTCACTAGTAGGCAAAAAAAATCCCTTGCAGTTTAAGACCTTGTATATAGCCAACAGATATTTCTATCAAACTTTACACAGCAGGGAAATTGGGCAGCTATAGTGAATGCACTAGGGGAGCAGGAGACCTGACCTCCTCTCTGAAACATTGTACTGCCCTACAAATTTGTCAAAATGCAAACACAGTTTGGGTTGGTCTTTCCCAGTCCAATCCACTTCCTGTTTAGCTTGGAAGAATTTGGTAACATGGGCCTCTATGCATATGGTAAGTGGTGGCAACACCTGCCATCTCCAACGATGGAGAATTACCTTTTTGCTATGTTTGTTATTAGGGCCAGCACCAGAGGACAGCCAGGCTGGGCCCTGGCTAAGGGCTCCTATGCCCCCCCCAAAGAGCCCCTCCTTAGGGTGGGAGGGTGGTACTTCTGTTCTGTGATCTGTAGCACATCAGGTCCTGCAACCTGACCCTGCCAGAGATCATGGAAAGGGAGCTCCCAGGCACCCTCCCCGCAAAACGGATAGCATGGGCTTCAATAAGCCTGCCTTCATGCCCCACCTACCTTTCCAGTCAGTATGAATGCCATGTGCCCTGTGCATGCATGTCTGCCATCACCCAAGT
Source organism: Rhineura floridana (assembly GCF_030035675.1). Taxonomy (NCBI): domain Eukaryota; kingdom Metazoa; phylum Chordata; class Lepidosauria; order Squamata; family Rhineuridae; genus Rhineura; species Rhineura floridana. Next base: position 281,711,621 of record NC_084480.1, read on the forward strand.
TCACAGCAGGGGCTTCCTTAAAGGGGCTGATGGCCCCATCGCCATCTTGGTTGATGGCAGGCATGTGAGCGCAGGGTGCACAGCATACAGACATCACAAGAGGTAGGTGGTGCGTGCATACGGGCTTATTAACCCTGTGTACTGGGGGGTGTTGGGCCACAGTTCCATGACAGGCTGGTGTCCAAGGACCCAGTCATGCTTGGCACCAGCCCTGTTTCTGTTCTTTTTACTTTGCTTCTTTCCTGTGTTACTGCTATTTCTACAGAGAATCTACAGATAAGTTCTTCCAAGCTACACAGGAAGTGGATTAGACTGTAAAATACCAAATTTGAAAGAAAGATTTGAAGGAAGTGAGAGTGATGGGATTGTGCAGCTAGGGATGGAGAATTTTCTTTGGTCTGTGTTTTTAAACAAAATGACTTAATTTGTACCTCCTGGGTTAATACATGGATTGTAATGTAATTATCCTTTTAAGTTCACACATCTCCACATTTTGTGATACCAGTTCTCAACTAAAAAAAAAATTAAAAAAATACAAAAAGGTGTAAATTGTTTTGCATATTTTAGGATGTGTTTAGAAATGTATACATTGGGATAAATTCAGATTTAAATACATAATTTGTGATAAAATATTATTTAAGTGCATATTTAAATCCATATTTAAATCCATTTTTGTACTTTTAAAAATGTATTTTAAATGCAGAAATAGGTGGAATGGACTTATGAATAAATACATGCAAAACTGATACAGATTGAAATTGATCTGCCCCTCCTTGAAGGTACTCTTGGAGGCAGTTCTAAGCAGCACAGGAGAAAGGATGAGAGTCTCTTGGAGGAGCAGGAGATCCCTTCCCAATATCTACTACTCCTATTTTAATTAATCATACAGAATCAAGTAAGATATTGCCACTGTGAACACAGGAAAAATAGTAGGAATTCAGTTCTGGGAAAGGGCTACTTCCTTGTATGAATGAGGTTTCATATGTCCATCAGGCCAATTAATGAAAGGTCATTTACCAAAGTTCCCATCAAAGCAAAGGTTATAAACAAAGAATGCAATAAAACAACATTGTCAAAATTCCATCACTAAAGTTGCATGTAAATCATAAATTTTGGAACTCTAAAACTAACAACCTAAAACTGGTAACAGCAGGCCTGGAACCATCAGATTCCAAAAGTGGGCCCATCTTCCCTTTATTTATTTATTTAAAATATTTCTATCCTGCCCTTCTACCCTATAAGGCACTCAGGACAGCTTACAATAAAATCGCACACATACATAAAATTGTACATAATAAAAAACAACACAAAAACAGAGTAAATTAACATACATAAAATACAATTAAAATACATAAAATACAATACACACACATATATATGGGAGTGGTACTAAAGGGACTAAAAAAGTAAAAAGTAAAATAAAGAGCATAAAACCATTCTCAGGCTCTCCCATCAGTTCCCTCCTTCCAATCAGTGGAGACTGGGAGCTCTGATGTCAGTGGAGCACAGAATCCGCTCCCGTCTGAACTAACAAGGAGCTGTCCAAGTGCATCACAGTCACCAATCCCCATGGCCTCCAGTGTATCACAGCCCCGACACATATCAGCCTAAAAGCCTCTTGCCAGTGTTCTCTGGCTTCAGCTCACAGCGGCAATGTAGAGGCACATGCTAGCAATGGGGGGTTGATTTTTTTGTAGTCCTCCCTTGGCTCTCAGTTTTCTAGTGATGGTGACCCCTCTGCTGTTTCTATTAGCAGAGTAGTAGCAGGCTTGGGCTAAAATAGCCATTCCCAGGGTTGCCGTTCAAAGGAGAGGGCCAACTCTGGCCAATGTTCTCTGGTATGGTTTTCACTCACAGGCTGCTGGTGATGCCTTTTTGCTCTTGCCCTTTGGGCCCCTGTTCTTCAGCTCACACCCGAGGCCAGAGGGTTATGTACCTGTATTTATTATTATTATTATTGTTGTTGTTGTTGTTGATGATGTTGTTGTTATTATTTATTACATTTGTATACTGCCCCATAGCCGAAGCTCTCTGGGTTTACAACAATTAAAAACATTAAAAACAAATATACAAATATATAAATTTAAAAACACTTTTTAAAAAAAAAAATTTAAAAACACATGCTAAAATGCCTGGGAGAAGAGGAAAGTCTTGACCTGGTGCCAAAAAGATTACAGTGTTGGCGCCAGGCACACCTCATCAACTGGGCAGGGAGATGGTGATCTGGAGGTTGGGGATTTCTCATCTACCCCATTGTCATGGACAGATCACCGCTTGCTGAGGTTTAGGCTTACGGCGACTCTTTTCCCTATTAAATTGGTCCGCCCCCGGAGACTAATGGATCCTGAGGGTTTCCAAAGGGCTCTAGGGGATTTTCCGACCGAGAAGACTGGCGCTCCTGTTGAAGCCCTGGTTGAACTGTGGAATACGGAGATGACCCGGGCAGTTGACACGATCGCTCCCATGCGCCCCCTCCTATGTAGAGCTCATACAGCCCCATGGTATACCCCGGAGCTGAGAGCGATGAAGCAAGAGAGGAGGAGGCTTGAGTGCAGATGGAGGTGCACTCCTGACGAATGCAATTATGCCTTGGTAAGTGCCTGCTCTAAGCAATATACAGCAGCTGTGAGGGCAGCAAAAAAGAGTTATTTTGCTGTCAGTATTAAGGCATCACTCTCCCGCCCAGTGGAGCTTTTTAAAACTGTACGAGGGCTTTTACATCTTGGCCCTCGGGATACTATAGATTCATCTGTAGCCCGTTGTGATGAGTTCACTGGACACTTCCAAACTAAGATCGCTTGCATTCGTCGGGACTTTCACTCCAATATTATAGCAGTTGGATTCAATGAAGCATCCAGACCACGGTCTTGTCCTCATTTATTGGATGAGTTTCAGTTGGTGCAGCTTGAGGATGTTGACAAGATCCTTGGACTGGTGCGGGCGACCACGTCGGTGCTGGATCCTTGCCCCTCTTGGCTGGTGAAAGCTGGCAGGACCGGAACCGCCGGCTGGGCCAAGGAGGTAATCAATGCCTCTTTGCGAGAGGGTGTGGTCCCTGACTGCCTAAAAGCGGCGGTAGTGAGACCGCTCCTGAAGAAACCCTCCTTGGACCCAGATAACTTGAACAACTATAGACCTGTGGCGAATGTTCCGTTCCTGGGCAAGGTTCTGGAATGGGTGGTGGCCGGCCAGCTCCAGGGACTCTTGGATGACACTGATTATCTTGATCCGTTTCAATCCGGTTTTAGGCCTGGGTTTGGTACCGAAACAGCCTTGGTCGCCCTGTATGATGACCTTTGTCAGGAGAGGGACAGGGGGAGTGTGACCCTGTTGATTCTCCTTGATCTCTCAGCTGCTTTTGATACCATCGACCATGGTATCCTTCTGGGAAGGCCCACGGAGTTGGGAGTTGGGGGTATTGCTTGGCAGTGGCTCCGCTCCTACTTGGTGGGTCGTCAACAGAAGGTAGTGCTTGAGGAACACTGCTCGACACCCTGGACTCTCCATTGTGGAGTCCCACAGGGATCGGTACTGTCCCCCATGCTTTTCAACATCTATATGAAGCCGCTGGGTGCGGTCATCAGGAGTTTTGGAGTGCGTTGTCACCAGTACGCTGATGACACGCAACTCTATTTCTCCTTTGCATCTTCCTCAGGTGAGGCTGTTAACGTACTAAACCGTTGCCTGGCTGCGATAATGGATTGGATGGGAGCTAACAGACTGAAACTTAATCCAGACAAGACCGAGACGCTGTTAGTGAGTGCCTTCTCTCCCCAGATGGTGGATGTTCACCCTGTTCTGGATGGGGTTACACTCCCCTTGAAAGAACAGGTTCGTAGCTTGGGAGTTCTTTTCGACCCTTCCCTGTCTCTTGAGGCTCAGGTAGCCTCAGTGGCACGGAATGCTTTCTACCATCTCCGATTGGTAGCCCAGCTACGTCCCTATCTGGACAGTGACGACCTCGCCTCAGTCGTTCATGCTCTGGTAACTTCTAGATTGGACTACTGCAATGCGCTCTATGTTGGGCTGCCCTTGAAGATAGTTCGGAAACTACAGTTAGTCCAGAATGCAGCGGCCAGATTGTTGACGCAGACCAGAAGGTCCGCTCATATAACACCTGTTTTGGCCCGTCTGCACTGGCTTCCTGTTTGTTTCCAGGCTAAATTCAAAGTGTTGGTTTTGACCTATAAAGCCTTACACAGCATGGGACCACAATACCTGGTGGAGCGCCTCTCCTAATATGAAACTACCCGGACACTGCGCTCAACATCTAAGGCCCTCCTCCGAGTACCATCCCATCAAGAAGCTCGGAGGATGGTGACTAGAAATAGGGCCTTTTCGGTTGTGGCTCCCAAACTGTGGAATGGTTTCACCGATGAGGTGCGCCTGGCGCCAACGCTGCTATCTTTTCGGCGCCCGGTGAAAACCTTTTTATACTCCCAGGCATTTTAAAGTGTATTTTTACAGTATTTTATTACTATGTTCTATTCTGGATGTTGTTTGGTTCTCGTATTGTTTGTGTGTTTTTGTTTTTTTGAGTTATTATATTTATTGTATTTATATATTGTGCCTGCTTTTACCTTTTATGTACACCGCCCAGAGAGCCTTCGGGCTTAGGGCGGTATATAAATTAAATTAAATAAATAAATAAAAAATAAAGATCATTCCATAATTTGGGACCACCACTGAGAAAGCCCTCTCACTTGTTGCCATCCTTCCAGCTTCCCTCGGAGTAGGCACCTGGAGAAGGGCCTTTGATGTTGAGCGTAGTGTACAGGTGGGTTCGTGCCGGGAGAGGCGTTCCATCAGGTATTGTGGTCCTAAGCCGTGTAAGGCTTTATAGGTTAAAACCAGCACTTTGAATCGAGCTCAGAAACATACAGGCAGCCAATGCAAGTGGGCCAGAATCGGTTTTATATGTTCGAACTGTCTGGTCCCTGTTACCAATCTGGCCGCTGCATTTTGCACAAGTTGCAATTTCCAAACCGTCTTCAAAGGGAGCCCCACATAGAGCGCATTGCAGTAATCTAACTTGGAGTTTACCAGAGCATGGACAACTGAAGCCAGGCTATTCCTGTCCAGAAAGGGACGTAGCTGGTCCGCCAACCAAAGTTGGTAGAAGGCACTCCGTGCCACCGAGGCTACCTGAGCCTCAAGTGACAGAGGTGGTTCTAGGAGAACCCCTAAGGTACGAACCTGCTCCTTCAGGGGGAGTGCAACCCCATCCAGGACAGGTTGGACATCCACCATCCGGTCAGAAGAACCACCCACTAGCAGCATCTCAGTCTTGTCTGGACTGAGCCTCAGTTTATTAGCCCTCATCCAGTCTATTGTCGCAGCCAGACACTGGTTCAGCACATTGACAGCCTCACCTGATGAAGATAAAAAGGAGAAATAGAGCTGTAAAGAGCATATGAGACAACAACACTCCTCAGAAGTTGCAAAGAGACAAAGGCATGTTGCTTTGCATTGCACCTTCTGATGTCATCCTTAATTATTAATGGCGTAGTGGATGATGCAGCTATGCTGGAGTAAAGATTGTGGTTTTAACCATGGTGTTACATTTTCTATCATTCACTTGTGTATTAGATTTGATTGCTAAAACAATTTGCTGGATTTATTTAAATGAATAGAAACACTATCATTATTAAAGAGGGGAGAAGAAAGAAGAAAAATAGGATTTTAAGAGAGAAATAAATGGTACATAACACAATGACAACTGTGGAAAAATGATGCTTCTGCACAAAGGCATAATTGAGGTGCTTAATGATGACTGAAGCAGTTCAGTTCAGATAAATATGGTACAACAATGGGTTTGATGAGTCACTATCTCAATGGTGAATATTTATAAAATATGAAATAAAAGGAGACCGCAAAGAGGCAAAGACAAGTTGTTTTGCACTGTACCATTAATAATTAAGAATGACATCAGAAGGAAAAGAGATTGCAGAGCATGTGGGCAATGAATAATGATAATCTTAGCTAATCTAAAATATCACACAGATTTGTCATTGAAGTGCATGTAACTTCCTTTAGATTACAACAAAGCTATTCAAATTGGCTAATCTATGCTAAACGCTCCTTTTTTAAAAAAAACACACAACTGATTCCGATACATGCATTTTTATAGCACTGATAATAGCTATCTATCTTTTTAGTCTAAAGAATGGTACATACAGAAAATATTTCTATTGCTACATGTTCGTAACAGGCATAGCAAAATCACTAACCAAAGGGTGCACCCTAAAGATGGTCGCTTCAGAGCCAAACACAAAATAGGAGGTGCTCCACAGAAATGTGCTTCCATGGGAACTAATTTCTGGAAAATTGGATGTAGGTTTATGGATGAACAGTTCTATGGTGCAGGGCAGACTAGATGTGATGTGGGAGATCCAACATCTTTTTCTTTGGTAAATAACAATTGGGTCTCTGTGTGTGCTTATTTGAACAGGTACCATGGTGCTGTGGTTTTAAATACTTTCCTTCATGTTAATTGTCATCCTGCTAATTGCAAACAATTAGTACAGGGTACCCAGTGGAAATCATTTCCATGAAGTTGCTATTTAGCCATGAAGGAGAAAAAAGACACATACCTACCTGCATTGTATCATTCTTTGTCTTTGTGGCTAATAGCAGCTTTCAGAGAGGGGAAATTCCACCTGGGAAACAGTGCAAGGTGTGAGTTTGATAGATGGAAATTTTATTGATTAGGGTCTCAATTACTACATATAAAACAGTTTACAATGTTGGGCCTATTTGAAGAATAAAAACCAGATTTTTAGTGCCTGCAGAGACAGCTGAAACCAAGAGCTGCTGGATGCAGTTTGGAGGAGGAACTACCATCGCTTGCAAAAACCCATAGTGGCATTCTGTTCATCACAGACTAAAGGAACAGCTAACCACAGGAACAGGGAAGTCCCAGTTTTCCATAGTTTCCAATAGTTAGTTGGTACACAAGGTAAACCGGTGTCAGGAGAAATGTTGAGTTTTACTTCTGTCTACTGGTACAAATGAGCTACAGATGTGCTTAGTGTTTTTAACAGTTTAATTATAAATTACGGGTGGGGGGAATCTGGTTTTAATATCCTGACTAGATCCTGAGTATATGGTGTCCTCTCATGACCAGAAGGAATGGGTAGTAAGGGGCACATGAGTATCTAGGTCATCTTTAGACAGGGGCAACAAGTTAGCGTCCTAGAAAGATTAGTCATAGAAGCCCCTATCAGTTTGTATTTGTGGCTGTTGGATACAGAAGGTAAATGGAAGGAATTCAGCTAAAGCCAGAGAGAATGATGCTTTGTAAAACACAGAGATAGTGGTTTAAATGAATAAAAGCAAAAGAAGATTCTATATGAAAGATACAAAGATCTCTGGAACATTCTATAAGAACTCTTGGCTAAGGATGATTGCATCCTGTTTTTCAGAATAAGCAAGCTAAAATAAGAAAGCTGGCACCTAATGCCCAAACATATGTGTGTGTGTGTGAGCTCTAAAAGGCAAAATGCAGCTAATATAAAGATTCACTATAAAAGAGATCTATAGCATTGGGGCTTGTTGAACTGTAGGTTTAAGTTAATAATGAAATAGCTTGGGTATATAGTAAAAGACAGCATGAACAGTATAGGTCACATTAAGGTCACAATGATGGGCTCTTGTGGTCTGGAAAATCCCTAAGCCCATAGAAAAAGGAACCAAGAATGGACAGTAACTACAAAATCCAAACACGAAAGAGAAATCAGTTGAACATTTTGGTGTAAACAACTCACAGCATGAGTTAAGGACTCACAAATGTTCTGGCAGCAACCAATTGGCTTTAGAGAGTTGGCATAAATTAATACATTATTAGGATAAAACATCTGTGAGGATATATAAGGAGTGCACACAAGGAAGCAGGGTCGCTCTCCGGACTTCTAGAGGCAGATTCTATGCTGCCCAAGCCTACTCACTTGGGCCTGGGTATTGCTTATTGGAACAAGGGTGTGTCCCTCTGCAACGTTCCTTGGCTGGCATAGCACTGAGGATCTTTCTTTCCTAGACTTCATCAATGTCAGTAAGGAAACGTTTTATCTAGCTTCCCATTGAGAGTGGGTGTGTATGCTTCTATATCTTTCTTTTCTCAATGCAATAAAGCATTTATATCTTATGTTGTTGTTTTAGCATTGCTTGCAATAAACAAGATAAATTGGTGAATTCGGAGGGGAGGAGTGTTGACTGACAGAGCAGAGACTAAGGGTCCTCGGCCTCTGGGCTGGCAGCGAGTTCTGCTAGGATAGATCTGAGAAGTGAAACCATTTATGCTCTTTTGATTGCTGCTGTACTAGGAATTTGGGTGAATTTAGGATGCCCTCTCCCAGGGCCCATGGAACCACCTAAATAAAGAGAGGCTGCTAGTAACCCACCTTATCTCCTGGAGCCACACCTATTATAAGGGAAAGGAGGCACTGGTTAATAAAGGAACTGTCAGGGTACTCACCCTGGTGGTCCTAGAATTTCAGCTCCCAGAATTCCCTTACAAGGAGAAACAGTTGATCCCCTTTTCCTCCAGTACTGCAGTCCTAATCCAGTTTGGATACTACCTGCAACTGCTTTTAACAAATAAATAAATAAATAAATATTGGGAGATCCGATAAGTGATCTCCCACTTCATGCTTAGTTTTGCCCCAATGTGCCAGTTTACCTTTCATTTTTCATAGACTTTTTTCAGTTTGTAAAAAAGCTCTCCAATATCCTTTATCTGTCCTGACTGTGCAAGAGACAAATCATCCCCCCTCAGTAAACCCAGCAGAAGAATGCAAATAAGATCAGGTCCTGGCTGAGTGGAAAGCCTTGCCTTACAGCTATGTAAAGCCTCAAGCATCAAAATGCAATTGCATCCTACAAACTGCCTGCATGCTGCTGCAAAATGCAAGGATTACTTTCTCCGTATTTGCAAGGAACACAGTCTGTTGAGCCATTTTCTCCTCTACTTTGATCTTATTATAGTAGATTTCTCGCAGAGGAAAGAGCTGCAATGGCAATTTTTACACAACATTAAACCCCTTTCCCTCCCCGCTGAGGAGGTCGTAGTTGTGGGGGGACACAGGGGCCCTGTGGGCTGGGTTTCTCCATCCCAGTTCTAAACCTTTATTATTTTTGACTCCATAGGCCCTACCCTATTTTTCATCCTGTTAATTGCAAACACTAAGGATTTGGTCCATTGTATCATCAGACAACCTGAGCAAGGTGTCCAGAGTATGAGGAAATACTCTTATTGCAGTAATAGCCTGGGTCGTGCTCCTGTGGCTAAAAGAAAGAGAAAGTGGCTGGTGTAGATGGGCCTTTGATCTGATCCATGTTCTTAAATCTTATGTTCTTAAATAAATTTCCACTTAAGGGTCTTTTATGCTCCTATGGTCAGACACTGTATGCTATGGTCAGACACTGGTGATGGCTAGAAAACACATCTTGTTCTTCCCTCTAGTATTTTCATTCCCTGTCATCAGGATATTTCTCGTGGAATAATCATCAGCAAAGCACAGAAAACCATCAGACTATACCGCCCCTCCCGGATTTAACTTGAGTTGACTTGGGCTAAGCATCTGGCCATGATAAAGCATTTTAGTCAAGGACAGAAAGTATGACTGCAGTAAAAAAGATATGTATTAAAAGGCCAAACAGATGAGGTGCCCTACCATGTGGACCCTAACAAGCTCTACTGTTGGCCATGGATTAGCTCTGCATGAAATGTACCATTTTCAGTGTCATGCAGAGAGGATTCCTATAAATGGAACTGTCATTTCCTGGACGTCTAGGTGATTTGGTGTCTAAGGAACTGTTAGAAATGGCACAAGACCTTTCTATTTGGGCAAGTACAGGACATTTTACATTTTAAATGGTATTATGTCTGCAATTTTAAGATGTGCTTGGTGAGGGGAACGGAAAGTAGTTGAACTACCTAATCCAAAGCTGTTGCTGACAGAATGGGACTGAGTTCAGAGGAGTGCAAGAAGCACTCTACTTTGTGTACATGTGCTTTTTTTGTTTTGTTTTAAAGAAACAATACTATTTCCCTCCTCTTGGGAACAATGGGAAGGAAATCAGATGGAAAGATTTACACCAGCTCCTGAACTGGTGTAAACCTCTGCCTGGTTTGGGGGAATATTTGATGGCTGAGATGGCTTTGGATTTTTTGGATCCAAGCTGCTTCCTAGTGCTCTGCAGCAGCACCTTTTTGCCATACCAGTGTTGGAGCTCTGATGCTGTTTGAGCCAGAAGGGTGGGGAGGATCTCACAATGAATCTTTCTCTTCAACATTGGAGCTGTCTCTCAGACATTGGAGAGGGAGATCCAATATATTCTGTGGCCCCTGGGATGCACTTTCAGGGCCCAAAGAATTCCAGTCTAAAATGTGAAGTCCTTTGGGTCAAGCTAAGTTTATTTATTTACTATTTTATTTATATTCTGCCCTTCCTCCCAGCAGGAGCTCAGGGCAGCAAACAGAAACTCTAGAAACACATTAAAACATAATAAAAACAGACCTTAAAATACATTAAAACAAAACAACATTAAAAACATTTTTAAAAAAGCTTTAAAAACATCTTTTTAAAAAGCGTTAAAAACATATTATTAAAAAAACACAGCAATTCTAACACAGAAGCAGACTGGTATAGGTCTCTACTTAAAAGTTGAAATAATTGACAAATAATTAAGCAATGCTATTCTGCTTTAATATACTTTGCATACTTTGACTTTTTGCTGGCTTCTGTTAAAACATATGACACTGTCAAGTTGTCATCTTCTTTTCTTGTGTGTGTGTGTAGATTAGGGTTGCCAGGTCAGAAGCATCCCAAAGCCTGATCCTAGTGATGCCATGAAGGCAGGTCATAGTGCTGTCATGGGGATGGGCTGTAGTGATGTCACAGGGGCAGGCCCAAGTGATGTCATTAAGCATGATACATTAAGCATCAACCACAGTTGCTTGGAGCATACAATTCAAACAAAAACATTTCTTTGATTGGAAATTAAGATAGCAATCTTAGCTGAAAGATAGAGCCTGGGTAGGGAACATTTATTTAGCCTACTTGATTCTGGCAAGAAGGATTTAAGTGCCCTCAGGCCAAAAGGTAGTTCACCAAAAGGCCATTGTAGGAAGAAAGGAGCTTAGTGGATATGTTAGGCAGGAGCACTCAGGAGTAAATATGGATGCCCCTGAAGGCTACAATTAACACACTTACTAAGCCCCATAGACCTCAATAGGACTTACTTCTGAGTAGATATGGTCTGGATTGGGCTGTTGGTAAAGCATGACTTGGGATCCTCTGCAAAGATATCCATATAACCCCCTGCATGGAATGCCCTGCCTGTACCTTTCAACATGGGTGCTCCAAACTTCTTTACAGATTTGACCCTTCACTTCCGAAAGAGGTCTGAGAAATGAATAAGAGTAAGAAGATTCTCTACCTTTTCTGTCTACCTTGTGGGCTAATATAAACTCACTCTGACAGCCAATCCAATTCCAGTAAGTAATAACTGACAGAGAGTAAACACATGTAGTTTGATCTACCTTCACAGGCAGCAGCTTGGGAACAACAACAATTGCAGCCACACTTCCCAGTATGTAAATTCTCTTTTGCCACTATTGGGCAAGAAACAAACCGCCATGCAACCAACAAAGTGCATCATCAGTAGGTTTAGGGGGTTGAGCTGAGAGCATGAACCCACTGTTGTTGTTTCTATGGATGTAAGGGAGTGAGGTTAAAGGTAAATGAAATGCAAACAGAAAAAGACAAAGAAAAGACAGTTATGATTTCCTACATGCAATACCATACCAACAACAACAAAATTCCTGTGAGAAATTCAGAAAACTCAGCATCCCACAACCAGTCAGGATTGCTAACCAAAAAACCAGTCATCCAAGCTTACAAAAATCCCCATGCAGCACAACCTGACCGGGGGGGCTGAAGTTACTGCAGAATGCTGTGGCACGATTGCTGACAACAGTGAGACCCTGCTCTGAAATCTGCCCTGGTTGCTGATTTGCTACCAGGCCAAGTTCAAGGTGTGCTTTCCAGGCTATGAATGCCACATAGTACTTGTTCTGCTCTTGTAAGAAATCAGTCCTTTAGTGTGGCAGCACCTACGCTTTGGAACTCCCTGCCTATTAACCTTAGGCAGACACCTTCATTGTACTGTTTTCAGCACCTGCTAAAAACATTCTTGTTTAGGCAAGCCTATCCAGGCATGTAGAAGCTATTGTGTTTTATATCTGTTTTTAACTCATTGCATTGGTTTTATTATTTTGAATGTTTTTAAATACCTGTCTTGTTTTTGCCAATCATTTTATTGTTTTAATTCCTTCTGTAAACTGCTTTGAGATTTTTTGCAATAAAGCTAATATATAGTATTAAAAGGTATATAAATGTTGTAAATAAAATACATAAATACATTTTGGAGTCACTGTGGCGCTTGGGTACCCAACCCTTTCCACATTTAGGAATAAAGGAATCTGCCTCATACTGACTCAGGCAAGTTGATACCTTCTAGCTCAGTGCTGATGATATGGACTAGCATTGGCTCTCCAGGATTCCAGGCAATAGTCTTTTCCAGAGATTGGATTTTGGACCTTTGCATGTAAAGCATATGCCCTGTCACTGAGCTACAACCCTTCCCCTGTTTAAAAAAGTGTGTTTTAACATTGTTCTTTTCAATTCACTAATGAATGCACATCATACCTAGGGCAGATCCATATCATTCATTCAAAGCACATTCAACACAATTTGAAGCATATGAATCACACCACAGAATCATGGGAACTGTAGTTTGTTAAGGGTGGTGGGAACTATAACTGTGAGGGGAAATTACACTTCCCAGGATTCTTTCGGAGAAGTCATGTGGTTTAAATGAAGAAATATTTAGATAAACATGACTGTCAAAGATGTTTACTATTTACACAACCAGTAAAGATATTTGTACTGCAACCCTATGTTTGTTTACTCAGAAGCAAGTCCCAATGTATTCAATGGGGCTTATTCAAACAGCGAAGCATGCACAAAACTGCAGCCTCAAGTGATAAGGAACACTCACCCAACCCAAAATTCAGAATCATGCCACTTTAAGCTGTTTTGCAACTGTTTATATTTTATTTTATGTTTATCGGATTTTAAAGGGATTTATTTCTTGTTGTGAACTGCCTTGGTTTCTAATTACCAACCCTACCTCACCAAGTTGTTGGGAAGACTCCATACACACACACACACTCGAGATGTAAAAATACATAGACATATAATAGTTTATTGTCCAAATGAGTTAGTCACTGCAGAATTTTTAAAAATAAAATAAAATCAGTATTAGTTTCCTACATAATAATAGCAGTGATATCTATGTAAACTCAGGCTAATTACTTTAAAAATAGGATTGGAGAGGGAGAAAAAGATTTACAACACAAACACAGTTCTTTACTATGTTCACTCAAAAGTCCCATTAATTTACAGCACTGTCCTAACCATGTCACTAACTCATGAACACAAGAGGAAAAAAAGACTTTTGGTACTGCTGAAAGCTATATACTTACTCACTTTATAAGATTTTCAGATAAACAGGAAAAAACAATCATTTTCTGCCTTTGCAATGGAGTCTAAGGACTGCCTGGAGGCCCAGAAATCCCTTGTCAATCACAACCCTGACTTCACTTATTGGCTACAAAGTTGAAAGGATGGGGTTAGAGCAGCCAGCTAAGAGATCATTTCATGGAAGTTGCGGGGGCGGCAGCTGATGTCTTCGTGTATATCTCAAGAACCAGACCACCTAGAAACTTTTTTAAAAAATTAAAGCTGAGAGTCCAGAGATTAAGCTGGCTCACCCAGAGACCCAGAGAGGACCTCCCAAAACCAGAGTATCCAGTCAAAAACCGGACATCTGGTAACCCTAGTGTAGATGAATCTGCACTGTTCTTTATATCAATATATGAGAGCAATTTATAATCAATTAATAAGCATCACCAGGCCTGTTTGACTGAAGCATCATTTCATATTCAGTATCTGAATGCAAAACTATTCAGTTTTGTTCTCTTAATATATTCTTGAGAATCAGTGCTTATCAATTTAGAGGCAACCCATAGCTTGATACGTTGCATTTATAAATGGCTGGTTTTTGCTTTGTATGTTAGTTCCCTCTCTGCCGTCCCCCACCCAACTTTGATTACCACTTTCTACACTTGAAGATTAAAATGAAGCTGGTAGCAAAGCTGTACTTGCTTAATATCTGGATTCATTATGCTGAATTATGTGAATTCCTTTTATTTCCTCAATTCCCTCAAGTGGCAGCCATTAATGTAGTGAGTGTATGCGTCGTAGCATCTGTGAGATTCTCATGTGAGTAGTCATACTGAGAATAAAGCTTCACAGGCTGAAGAATGAAAGAAGTAATGGCACCATTAAGAGGATACTTCAAACATATGCCCCTTAATGAGTTTGCACACCTGTATATGTAAATATCAGTTGGGGGAGAAGGCTGGCATGGGGGCACCCAGAGAAGTGACGGTTTAACATAGTAGGAATGCCTTAGACAAACTGCAGAAAGCCACATTGAACTAGAGAGTAAATTTGATGAAACGAGTTGGTTTGTATATACAACATCACCACCACCATGACCAACTTCATCATCAACAACAATAATAATTTTAAGTGCAAATATTTCATTCTGAACAGCCATTCTTTTCTGAGCCTGCTTTGTGAACTGTAGTTAAATGTGGAAAGCAATGATTCCCAAATAGTGGATCAAGGTCCACCAGTGAGTCAGGAAAACTTGTGAGGGAGTTGCCAAGTTACAGGAAGCACTGGTAAGAGAAGGCCATTTCCATTTCTCCTTTGAATTTCACAGAGAAAGTATGCAAGTGCTAATGGTTGGTTAGGAACGTAGGAAGCTATCTTACACTGAGTCAGCCATTGGCCTGTCTTTCTCAGTATTGGTTATCCATTGGTTCTCCCAATGGAGGGCTGTAGAAAGTGGAGTCCCTCAAGGATCGGTATTGGGACCTGTACTTTTCAATTTGTTCATTAATGACCTAGAATTAGGAGTGAGCAGTGAAGTGGCCAAGTTTGCTGACGACACTAAATTGTTCAGGGTTGTTAAAACAAAAAGGAATTGCGAAGAGCTCCAAAAAGACCTCTCCAAACTGAGTGAATGGGCAGAAAAATGGCAAATGCAATTCAATATAAACAAGTGTAAAATTATGCATATTGGAGCAAAAAATCTGAATTTCACATATACGCTCATGGGGTCTGAACTGGCGGTGACCGACCAGGAGAGAGACCTCGGGGTTGTAGTGGACAGCACGATGAAAATGTCGACCCAGTGTGCGGCAGCTGTGAAAAAGGCAAATTCCATGCTAGCGATAATTAGGAAAGGTATTGAAAATAAAACAGCCGATATCATAATGCCATTGTATAAATCTATGGTGCGGCCGCATTTGGAATACTGTGTACAGTTCTGGTCGCCTCATCTCAAAAAGGATATTCTAGAGTTGGAAAAGGTTCAGAAGAGGGCAACCAGAATGATCAAGGGGATGGAGCGACTCCCTTACGAGGAAAGGTTGCAGCATTTGGGGCTTTTTAGTTTAGAGAAAAGGCGGGTCAGAGGAGACATGATAGAAGTGTATAAAATTATGCATGGCATTGAGAAAGTGGATAGAGAAAAGTTCTTCTCACTCTCTCATAATACTAGAACTCGTGGACATTCAAAGAAGCTGAATGTTGGAAGATTCAGGACAGACAAAAGGAAGTACTTCTTTACTCAGCGCATAGTTAAACTACGGAATTTGCTACCACAAGATGCAGTAATGGCCACCAGCTTGGACGGCTTTAAAAGAAGATTAGACAAATTCATGGAGGACAGGGCTATCAATGGCTACTAGCCATGATGGCTGTGCTCTGCCACCCTAGTCAGAGGCAGCATGCTTCTGAAAACCAGTTGCCGGAAGCCTCAGGAGGGGAGAGTGTTCTTGCACTCGGGTCCTGCTTGCGGGCTTCCCCCAGGCACCTGGTAGGCCACTGTGAGAACAGGATGCTGGACTAGATGGGCCACTGGCCTGATCCAGCAGGCTCTTCTTATGTTCTTATGTTCTTATGTTACACTGACTGTCAGTGGCTTTCCAGGATTTCAGGCAGGAGATTTTCCCAGGGACTGGACTTGGAAACTTCTGTATGCAAAGCTCTTCCTCAAAGTTTGTGCTGCAGAGTCCCAATGCCCACAAGGGATTACTGGATTAGGTAGGCGAGGGTTAGTATCAGCACCAGGCATCTTTGGGCAGTTGTCTGGGGCCCACCACTGATGCCTCTCTGGCCCCTCTATTAATTTATTTTTTCTGGCAAAGCACTCAATGCAATGATTGGGTCAGCTGCCATTTTAATTTCCCACAATGCCCCAATCTAGCTTTGATATGGAAAATGTGAGAAATGCTTCTGGGAAATGGCTGCTAGATTCAGCCACCTGGTGCTGATTAAAATGCTGCTGCTATCCGCTGCACCCCACCCTCGACACCTGAGGATATTTTGCTTAGGGCCCTCTGAAACCTTGAGCCAGCTGTGATGTAGGCTGTCAATATGTACATGTTTTCAAGTCATGATATACTACAATACATTTTTAAAATGTTGGTTTCCCTGCTAAGACTTTGCAAGAGGGTGGGTTAAAATTTCAAATCAATAACCAATCAATTTTTTTATTTTATTTCTTCAAATATTTTGACCCTAGCCGTTCAACTGAGGTGACCCGCCATTAAGTGTACTTACAGCACAATCTTATCTGTTAATTAGATTTGACTGTTTCTGAGTAGGGATGGATGAATCTGCCAATTTTGCTTTCTCTCCATTTCTCATTTTTCCAATCTTAAACTTAGTTCTCCACATTTCCAAATCAGATTGTGATTTTTTAAAAAAACAATTCTTGTGAGAATTCAGCCTTTTAGAGGACATTTCTCCTAATAGACACAATTTTGTATAAAACTTTGCATAATATGCAGATTTATGCAGGCAATTTCCCATAATGCATTTTGTATGCTATTTTTGCAAATATTATGCACATTTTTAATGCACACTTTCCTCTTATACAGGCATTTTTATACACAGCATATGGTTGGAAAAGTGCATTGCAAATCTTGGAGAAGAGCAAATTTTGAAGAATTACTGCTTTTTCGCTTCACATGTTGCTTTGAGAAGTGCAAATTCAGTAGACTTGCACTAAAATTTGAAATGAACAAAATTTCTTCCCCATAGCTATTTCTTTCCTTTTATTTTTACTGAGAGATAAAAACAATAAAAAGGGAGGTAAAAATCCAATAGCTCCTAACTGCAAGGGAAAAAAAGAAAAAAAAAACCCCACAAACATGATCTCTATAAATATCTCCATACAAAGACTTGATTAGTAGCAATCAGGTTTTGCTGAGGACAATCAGAAAAAATGACCCTTATAATATAAGAGAATTGTAAGTAATTTCTCTTTTTCCCCTTTGTGGTTGCATGCTACTATGGTGCATTGCAGACAGATGTCATATTGTCACATACCATGTAAACAAAATGGAAGAATAGAAAAATAACTTCCAAATAAAAGCTGGGCCAATCGCTGTGACTCCTTGGTTTCCTTTCATGACAAGTAACACTTTCATTTGCATTGGGGGTGCTAGCAATTTTATCAAACGTTGGTCCTGTATCAATTTTTAGCAGCGTACCTAATATGTGGCATATCGGATGACAGAAGCTCAGCTTTATACATCATTCAGCTTGCAAAAGCAGTATAGCTTCAGTTCCTTAATGGTGTCATTTTGGCTGAATGCTATTAACAGATTACCCCTGCCTAGGGCAGAGGAGCATGTGCAGCAGAAAGATAACCTTGTGTTCGTAATTTAATATTAACTGTTTTCTCCCTAGTACCTCTTTCCAGTACATTAACAACAAACCAATATGGCCTTGTCCCCTGCAGTCATATTCTTCAGCAAAATAAAAAATAATAAAGAAATGGATTACATGATAGCAAGTTCCTGAAGATTTTCCAATGAAGTATTACAAATCACTCAACACTTTCTGCGCAGAAATTGGGTGGGGGGGGGAGAGAAATAAACAGGCTTAGATTCAATCAAATTTAATTCCTCCAATTTAGCTTTACCACACTTCAAAGGGTGCTCTTATTAATGTCTTGGTGAAAAAAAATGTAACAGTAATTTCCCTTCCTTATACCGAAAGCCTCCAGTTGTGTTCAACATAGTGAGATCAAGAAACTGTTAGTTTTTTTTAAAGAAGTGAATACTCTGACACAGTTTGATATAAAAGTGTAAGCCATTTACAGAAAACTCTTTATGGCATTTTCATCCTATTCCATTCCCGGGAGCTAAATTTATATCGTGCATTAGCTATCATAGCATGAGAGTATTAGTCTTCTCCCTTTGCAAGCGGTTCAGTGCAGTCGGAGGGCCCTATCGCTCTCTACCACTCACATACACAAGCATTACTGGTTTATCTCATCTTCTGTAGCAAGTACTTGGCCCAATTCATTCCTTTAGGCTACTTTACTAATAACCTATTTCTTATCAGAGCCTCTCCACCTCAGCTTGTGATCAAAGACCCAATTAATGGAACGGAGAAAGGTGAAACATTCAAATAATGGAGACAGCTGTTTTTCTCTGTTAGAGAAAATCCATTTGTATTGTTATCACCAGCTCCAAGTTCCACAGCCCCTGCTTAATCAATTTCTGTCTATTTCTGCTGATGATAAAAAAAAAGTCACAATGAACTCCAAAGAGAATGGCAGAAATATCACTGTATTTCAACTTGGCCAGGGTGTTATCAACTTGAAAGTGAAAAATACAAGCAGATAAGAAAAGGGACTGTCCAATAAAGACCATGTCAATTTTCCCCCACTTCCAAGCTTGCATTCTTTCATCACCTTTTCCTTCGTTCTTTCTCTCTCTTTCTCTCCCCCTCCCCGTGCGCTGATTCTCATGCACAGTCTAGGTCAGCTGTCAGAATCAGAGCAGCCGAAGCTGAAGTGAGTTCTACGTCAATTGAAAAGTAATTACAGAAGGAAAATAATCATATTTGGCTGGCATGAATAATGTTTGGGAGCATACAGAACCTCTTAAACATTTGGTGCCATAAAAGCCAGTAGCTAAGTCATCTATTCCCACCTATCAATTCCTGGATCAAATGGCTTTTTAAAAGGGTAAGAAAGGAGGCATGCGAGCTATTAAAGTTGTGTTACTTTGCTGTTAATAATTACTTACTCTCGTTTAGGGGGCAATCGTAAGAGGCTGAGAGGCTGAGAGGCTGTCAGATTTCAGGAGGGGGGTTCCACGGTTGGAAGGAGAAGTCGGGGGGGCAGTGTGGCAGCAGAAAGGTGTGCTGTTGACGCTGATCTACCCTTTGTGTTTCAAGAGCAGTAAGGCCAAAAAGATGGGCCATTCCAGGGGAATGTCAAGGGCAGAGTGGGGAGGCATTGAATTCACCAGATTTATATACTTAGAACAAGCCACAGGACAGTTTACAACAAAATCAAGTGAGATAAAAAGAATACAGAAAATCCTTAAAATAACACAATCCTTCAAAACAACACCACAATAACTCAAAACAAATGACTAAACACCAATTACAAACAGCAGCAGCAACTAGACAATTCCTAGACATGCTTCTCAGGTGTGTGTCTGTGTGTTTGGAAGGGGGAAAACTATACCAGCCCAGGAATTGGCAAAGTAATTTTGCCTCCCACTGGAAGGAGTCAGGTGAAGAACTTTAAAAAAGACAAACCAGTGAGGGAAAAGGGGAGGCAAACAGGTAAAAAGCCAGCCCCACCCTTCTGCCTTGGCCAGCATGAGCCCAGCAGGTCTTTGTGAGTGGTGACTTCAGGCTTCCTCCATAGGATTCCTTTGCCCATGTATTTATTTGGAGCATTTATGGATACATTAAACAACTGAGGGATGAGCTTATATAAAACACAACTGTCCCTTTAAAAATAATAATCAGGGCATGATAAACTGGTTTTGTAAATGGCCTGGGTTTACCAGTTTGCCTATCTGTAGTAGTATGCAGAGCGACTAATGGCCAGCCTGCTAATATGGACAAAGTAGCATTTTTTTTTTTAAAAAAGTGACAAAACTTTTAGATCACCCTTTCTTACAGAAGAAACATAGAGCCATTTCTAAATACTATTGCTCAACATACTGTACAAAAGTATGTACAACTCCCATCTTCCTGACCGTTGGCAATGCTGGCTGAGGCTGATGGGAGTTGTGGTCCAACAACATCTGGAGGCACACTGGTTGGGAAAGGCTGCTCTAGGTGGAGAGAATTCCACAGTCAGGATCAGGGATGGCCCTACCGTTAGGCAAGGTGAGGCAACTACCCCAGGTGGCAGCTGCTGGGACGGCAGTGGTGGCAGTATCCTGGCTGTTCTTCTTAAGCCCTCCACCCAGCCATACCCTCTGGTAGAGGACAGAGCTATGTATAGTACGTTGCACATCCCCAACTAAACTAGCCTGCTGTCTCAGAGGTAGTGGGGGATGCTATCATCGGTGCTGAAGTAAGATTAAACTGTCAGTCCAGCTGGTTTCTGTATGTGGAATGGGGAAGAGGCACCAGTTTGTTCTTTCTCTAAGTCAGCAAAATGTCTTGGCAATTACAGAGCAGGTCTTACCTTGCATCACTGCCCAGCAGGCTACTCTCGCTGGTGGGGCAGTAAGGAGGAGCCTTGTCTGCAACCTCAGACCCTGATCGTAAGTGGTCAGACAAGCTCCTCCTCTCCAAGAAAGTTGTTTACAGCAGCCCTTGAACTTAAGTCAATGTGGCCTTAGAGATGTCAGCTTAAATTCAAGTTGCCCATATTATAGGGGGAAATCATATTCATGGCTACACAGACTGTACATGATAAGCATTACACGGCTTTATGTGTTGTATTAAGCTGTATGCAACCCACCCTGGGACTGCTTGGCAAAAGGTGGGCTACAGATGCATATAATAAATAACTAAATACTCAGAAGTAAGCTCCACTGAGTTCAGTGGGACTTACTCCCAGGGAATTGTGTATAGGATCAAAGCCTTAATTGCTTAGTGAAGTTTAAACTGCAGAATTCAGACTAGATTTGCAATAAATAGATAGAGGATAAAGAATGAATAATTATAGATTAGTGTAGAGAGGTATCAGTGTGCAGAGTGGAGCAGAGCAGAGCAACCTGGCTTTATAAGATATTATTAGCTCCATCCCTATAACTTTTAATTAAAAAAAAAGTTGCCAAAGCTCAGTAAAGTTACTTTGATTGAAGAAAATAAGTTTAAAGGTTTGATTGGATTATTATGGTGATCACTCATGTCTGGCTTAATTTAGTGGGCGGGGGAATAACCCATGCTTACATATTTGGAACAGTAACAGTGCAATCCTGTGCATGTTTCCTCAAAGATAAGTCACATTGTGTCCAGCGGGGCTTACTCCCAGGTAAACATGTTTAGGATTGCAGCTTATATTATAAAGGTCTACTGGAAAACATTTTAAAAAAAAGAATTCATTAGTTCGGCCTTGCATACAAGACTGCGAAACCTTCTCTCACGCATAATTTTTTTTACTAGTCTGGCAATCTACACATAGCTATTAGGATTGTCTAGTGATTAAAGAAAAATGTGGATTCATCCTGTTGAGTTTTAACAGATTTATTTGTTCATTCGGTCTGCATTTATTTTTCATTTAAAAAAGCAGTCATTCTAAAAATAAAATGTTCTTTATTTTTATGTACCCATGTGTTTCAGCAGGGTTAATCTTACAAGAAGTATCCTCTTTCTCTCATCAGGGCATGCCCAGTACTTTTTACTGCTTGAGGTGAAGGTCAAGATGGCCACTTCTCAATTGTAACCAAATGGGCAGTTGAATCTTATTTCAACACTAGCAATGAATCTGAAGCATCCTCCATTTCACCAGGGGCCAGCTGTAACACTGTAGCATCTCTCACAGCACAGAGAGTGCAGCAGACTAGTTTACGGGGTTCCGAGCAAGTCATATGGCACAAGCAGCTATGTCCACTCCATGCTCCTCAACTTCTAAGCTGGCCACATCACTCTGCTTAATGATAGGGTCGGCCCTGTGAAGGAGTGCTTCTTCTGAAATGGTGCTTGTCATCATGAATTTGGGTGAGTTTTGGAAACGGTACTTTGGCAAAGCTACCTGCTTTTTCTCAGGATACTGTCTCAATTCTAAATTGAATGCTACAGCATCCAACTGGGAACATAAGTAGCTGACCTTTATAGATACCATAAGGGATCATTCCAGAGACTGCTTGCACTAATGTACTATTAAAATCAGTGCAAGTAGACTATGAATTGTCTCAAAATATTAGTTAATGGGGGATTATTGCCCCCCCCCCGCTACTGGTGGTATAATGGCCATTGATATCAGTCCTTGTTTTGGATTAGATCATTTTGAACAATGATCATGTAAAAACTGCTTTTGGCATATGATTTCACAGAAAAGCCCTATGAAATGTTTACAGATCAATCTATACATTCTCCCCCCACCCCTTGATGGTCTGTCATTTGGAAAAGGTTCTGTGACAGGAAAGGAGGGGAGAGGGAAATCCCCAGTTAAAATTGGGTCTGCATAAAACAGTTCACATCATCAGCATCACCGTCACCATCAGAAAGCTACCGTATATACAATGAATATAAACAGCAAACCACCTATCTGAATGCACAGAGGGGGTTGGGTGGGGCTAACAGACTGTGTTGGGCAGGAGAAGGGAAGATACATTATGCATTTGCATATAAGATGAAAGAGGGGGGGAGGCTGAGTAGAGGAAACAAAAGATGAGTCATATGGAAAGATAGGATTCAAAGCACCCCAGACCCAATTTCACTTTTTAAAGATCATATACATGCAGCCTGATTTCCAAATGTAGCCATTTGTCTTATTTTGTGCTCCCTGTGAACACATTGAGTGGCATTAGGCAAGCGCTGGTCATTTGCTTGCATTACATGAGTAAGTTTACGGTGCCTCCTTACACTTGGTATGCCAGACAAATAAAGCAAAATAGAAACCTAGGCTCAAATAATATCTTTCAGAATATCCAGGTCTATCAATAATTTCCCCCAGGCATAGTAAAATGTATAGCAGCAAACCTAATTTTATGAAGCCTGCAAAATGGGAAAACAAGGCAAATGATGAAAACCAGAATTAGGGTACTTTCATCTGCACTCCAGTCATAATTCTGCTTCACTTGTAGATGCTACTGAAATAATATCCCACGAGGGACATATAGCAGTGAAACGTGGACTTCATTCCACCCACCCATGTTTCAACAGACCACTGTTTTGAGAAGCCAGTCTGAACAGCTATGCAAATAAGAAAAGGCATTTCACATATCTGAAGATATTTGAGGATGGGAGTTTAAGATGTAACAGTATTAGATTTGCTTCTTTATAACAATGACAAGGCATGCTGCTAGGTGCCATAACTGCTACAGAAACAATAACTCAATCACACACACACACATCGACCATGGTATCCTTCTGGGGAGACTCGCGGAGTTGGGAGTTGGAGGCACTGCTTGGCAGTGGTTCCGCTCCTACTTGGCGGATCGTCGCCAGAAGGTAGTACTTGGGGAACATTGCTCGACACCTTGGACTCTCCATTGTGGAGTCCCTCAGGGGTCGGTTTTGTCCCCCATGCTTTTTAACATCTACATGCAGCCTCTGGGTGCCGTCATCAGGAGTTTTGGAGTGCGTTGCCACCAGTACGCTGATGACACGCAGCTCTATTTCTCCTTTTCATCCTCTACAGGTGAGTCTGTGGATGTGCTGAACCATTGCCTGACCGCGATAATGGACTGGATGAGAGCTAATGAACTGAGACTCAATCCAGACAAGACTGAGACACTGTTGGTGAGTGCCTTCCCTGTACAGATGGTGGATGTTTACCCTGTTCTAGATGGGGTTACACTCCCCTTGAAGGAACAGGTTCGTAGTCTGGGGGTGCTTTTCGATCCTTCCGTCTCTTGAGGCGCAAGTGGCCTCGGTGGCAAGGAATGCGTTCTACCATCTTCGGTTGGTAGCCCAGCTACGCCCCTATTTGGACAGGGATGACCTCGCCTCAGTTGTTCATGCTCTGGTAACTTCTAGGCTGGATTACTGTAATGCGCTCTATGTAGGGCTGCCCTTGAAGACAGTTTGGAAACTTCAGCTAGTGCAAAATGCAGCAGCCAGACTGCTGACGAGGACCAGCCGGTCAGCACATATAACACCTGTTCTGGCCCATTTGCACTGGCTACCTATCTGTTTCCGAGCCAGATTCAAGGTGCTGGTTATGACCTATAAAGCCTTACACGGCGTGGGACCGCAATATCTTGTGGAACGCCTCTCCCACTATGAACCTACCCGGTCACTTCGCTCAGCAACTAAGGCCCTCCTCCGGGTACCAACTCATCATGAAGCCCGGAGGACAGTTACTCGATCTAGGGCCTTTTCTGTAGTGGCCCCCGAATTGTGGAATAGCCTCCCCGAAGAAATACGCCTGGCGCCTACGCTTCTATCTTTTCGGCGCCAGGTTAAGACCTGGCTATGCTCCCAGGCATTTTAATGTGTTTAACTTTTATATTTTGTTGTTCCTTGTTTGTGTTTATTATGTTTGGTTGATTTTATTATGATATTTTGTATTTTAATCTTTTTGTACACCGCCCAGAGAGCTATTCGCTATGGGCGGTTTAAAAATGAAACAAATAAATAAAATAAATAAATAGGAACCTAAAATGTGCGTAATGAATGCAAATTGTTGCTAATCGTTGATTTCTGGGCAGCCTTGGGCAAGTAACAATCTTACCCCCAACTGTAAAGCTGTGAGGGTTCTCTGGTGTGTATAGGAGTTAGGGATCTAGATTTAGGACAAGCTGGAGAAGCAAGACATGTTTCTGAACAAGAACAAGAAGCTCAGGTAATGAGTAGAATGGCATTAGGTCAAGTATTTGCAGCAAACTGCTTAGAGTGGTGAGTCAAGGAGTTCCAGAGACTGGACAGTCAGGTTTGGAAGCTGCAGCTCACACAGAATTTAACCAGCAAGATTATGAACACTGCAGCAAAATGGAATTATGCTGCATCAATTTTTAGATTGTACTATGTGCCTGTATGCTATCAGGCCCAATTCAAGGTGTTAAACTTGGTGAATAAATCCCTGAATGATCCAGATTCTCAAAGGAGTGCCTTTCCCAATCCCTGCAGCATGTTCCTTGAGGTCTGCAGAGATCTGCTCTACTCTTAGTTCTGTTAAGGGGCCAGGCTCATTGTATTCTGATGTGGGGCAGGGCCTCCTCTATGGTGGTGTTCTGATTATGGCAGGGCTGATTCTAAAGGGTGGCCAGGTGGGGCACTGGCCCAAGGGCCCCTGGCACTACAGGGGCCCCTGCGGGTCCCTCCGCTCCCCTTCCACGATCCGTGGCAGGAGCCACAGATTGCAGGACAGGAGGAGCTTCTGAGCTGCCTGCTATCCCCCCACTTCACCTACCTTTCTCTCTGCTTTTTTTTGCAGTGCGTGCGTCTGTGTCATCAACCAAGATGGCAGCAGAGGCTTCAGCCCCTTATGGAAACCTCGGCTACCATCTTGATTGATGGCAACCCTGCACGCGCAGTGCACACAGCCACAAAAAACAGCAGAGAAAGGTAGGTGAAGCAGGGGGATAGTGGGGTATAGCGGGCAGCTCAGAAGCTCCTGTCTTGCAACCTGCGGCTTCTGCCATGGATCGCGGAAGGGGAGCAGAGGGGCCCAGGGCAGGCTGGTGTCCAAGGGCCCCAGCATGCCTGGAGCCACCCCTGGATTACGGTACTCCCTTCCTTTAGAGGTGCACCTGTCCTCTTCACTGATGGCCTTCTGGTATCATTTGAAGACATATCTTTTCCTTCAGGACTTTGGGAGATAGTAGTGAGCTTGAACCCAAAGGCTGCTATTATTCAGCTATTGCAATGTTATATGTTTGGTTTTTGCTATATTGAAATTATACAGTTTTTTAATTGTGTCTTCCTTTTTGTATTGTATTTTGTAATCTCTTTGAGATGAAGAGTGATTTAGTGATGATGATGATATTTATGGAGCTCATGGGCCGCTTGACCTAGCAGACTAAGATATTAGTCACCAGGTACATCTTGCTTGAGAGAGTACCTAAAGTACCTGCTTCTGACCACTATTCCGGTGACCCATGAAGTAGGAAGTAGTACGTGTTCCATAAGCTTGAGAGCCTAAGATGATGGCACATACTTATTTGGGAGCAACTGGCACAGAAGCTAGGCAGACTTTCATATAATCAGATGCATTGGTGTAGAGACTTTTCCACTTGACCAATCTGAGATTAAATCATGCTTTAGCCAGAGACCTGCTAGGTGGCTGAAGAGGGGTTCTTCCACAACTCCTTCTCTGGGCCAAACTACACATTACATAGGAGATTGTCAATGGAGCTCTTGACATTTATTTTAAACTGGAATGTGTCTCTGTGGAGAGGTTGCAAATTTGCTGTTCAGGACTAGGTATTAATCTCTCCACACTCCCCCCTCCCTGAGCAATTGGCAGGCATGGGATGTGATTCTGAATGGGAAGATGGTGCAGGGTTAAATACCTCCCTCTTCTGCTGCAAGCCAATTTACAGCAGACCTGGCCTGCCCTGGCCTGCCCTAGTGGCTGCATTCATTTAAACAAAAATGGGAGATCCAATGAAGGATATTTCATATAACTTGTTATCTCCCCCCCCCATCTCATCCTGTTTCCCATTGGTTCAAAAAAAGAAATAATCAGGAATTACCTCAGGGATGTTGTGGGAATGAAACAATACAAATCATAAAGCGCATTGCACATTTAAAAGTGCTATATAAATGACGATCAATAGCAGGTGTGAACTCTATCCCCCCCTCCCCCGGCCATATAAACATTTAATAATAAGGCAACACAGGTAAACAATTTTGTGTGCGCTTGCCACCAGCCTATCTATTTTAGTAGAACGTGTAATTTTTGCCATAATCCTTTAAGTTGGTTTCTGTTGGGCTCCTTCTGATTTCCGTTGGTTTCACCTGGAAAAACTGGAAATTAATAGACAGATTGGTTGACTCTTATCTTTTCAGATTAGTGAAAATTGGAAGTGAAGCTGCTCCAATGACATCAGTGAAAGAAGGTCAGAGTAGAATTGTAGTGGCAAAAGGATTGGAATTCAGGCCCATATTCTCTATAAAATGATTGGTGCTAGCATAATCAGTAAGAAGAATGCAATGCAATGCAAAGTGTCAGCTTTAACCTCAGCATGGCTCAGACATTGAAAAATGTCACAGAAAGAGTAGCTCAAGTGGCCACAGAGATTCAGTGCTCTCTTTCTCTTTCCCATTTATTTATTTAAATGAACTTATGCCCTCTAAACTACACCCACACAATTAAGAGCTAACATTTAAGCCATTTTAGACATTTAAAACATTGGTTTTCTTCAGAACACTATTAAAAGCCAGGATAAACAATACAAGAACCTAGCATAGTTAATATTTCAGACTCAGAACACTACCATTTTCTACAACTCAAGTCACTCAAGGGCATGGTGAAAAGAGATATTTAAGTCCCATTTAAAAGTACTGAGGGATGGGGCTTTCCTGATCTCAGTAAGGATCAAATTCCACCGATGTAGGACCTCCACTGAGAAGGCCCTGGTCTGCATGTCAACAATTTAATTGTCTTTATAGGTAGGTTTTCAACAAGACCTCCTAGATAAATTTTAGGGCATGGGCAGATTGATACAGGAACAGGTGGTCCTTTAGTTAACCCAGCCCCCAACTATAATAGCTGAAAAATGGGACACATTATGCTGTTACCTGTGGATCTGTCTGCTATTTGGCTTTGTGAACAGAGATGGTTAGGCTGTTCTGAGTGGAGAAAAGTAAAATAAGAGAATTAAAATACAAGCCTCAAAGGGGAATAGTAGGGGTGCAGAAACCTTTTTCAGCCCAAGGGCCGCATTCCATTCCGGGCAACCTCCTGGGGGCCACATTCCAGTGGTGGATGGGGCCAGAGGCAAAAGTGAGTGGAGCAATGAATGTAAATTTTACCATTGTACAGTAGGCTAGTTTCTGCTCACACATCCACACCTCTTTCTGTCCTCCATCCAGACAAACAAGAGACATTATGAGAGTCCAAGAGCACATTCCAGCCAGAAATGTACATGGTATTCCAGATGTTGTTGCGCCACAAATTTGTATAAAAGCATTATCATATTGGCAGTATCGTTTGACATTCCTTTCCCAATGATCCTCAACATGGAATCTGCCTTTTCCATAGATGTCGCATGCCAGGCCACTGTTTTCATTCCCACAATCCATTTCTTGGTCAGTTTGGACTGTAATCAGTATAAAGCATTATTGCTGATTATAATCCGTTGGGCTCACTGTATGTCATGGGGCAATTTTCTTCAGGCCATCACAGATGTTTGAAAAGAAAAAAATGCACTGGTGTAGGAAAACACACACTTCCATTGTGTTGTGAACCTCTACATCAGGGCTAGTCAATCTGATGCCCTCCAGATGTTGTTAGACTACATTTCCCATAATCCCTGAGTATTGTTCATGCTAGCAGGAGCTGATGAAAGTTTTACTCCAAAACATTTGAAAGGTACCACATTGATTATCTCTGTTCTACACTAATATGGCTAACCGCATAATAGGGAAGAAAAGTATATTCTTAAGTGAGTTAGAATAAGACAGATTAAGTTTCTTTACCCTGGAGACAGAAATATGTTCAAAACATGTTGAACATTCTTCATAAAACAAATTACCACTCAAGCATGGCCTTGAGAGCTACCTCTTCCTTTACCCTTCATAGGACATGACATGACAGAGCCACCATGGAGAACAATTTAACATGGCTTCCACATAGTGAGGTTGCATTACGTAGACTGTCACAGTCATTTGTGGGCCCACGTGCAGTGGTGCAGGGAGAAGGTTGTGAATAAAAGGTAGACAGGAGACAGAGTTTGGATAAAATAAGGCCACAACTTTATTTGGTTACAGAGGAGTGAGGTTTTGGTGTTGGCTTGGGGCATGGATCCATCCATCTATCAGCTCACCTGCTTGTTGATATGCTCTGCCCACCCTACCAAGTGGGGTGGCCAATGGCCTGAGCTATCTGGGATCCCCTGCAGTGTGGACCAAACTGGGAGACCTCCATCTGTTGGGGTGCTGAGGCCCTTCTACCCCTGAGCTGGTCTTCTGAACAGAGATCCCTGCAGAGGATCTCCCTTTGGGATGGAACAAGGTTGTGACAAAAATTAATTTTCAAATGCCCTCCTTTGAATGCTATAACTATGGGGGAGACAATCCCCCAAGCAAGAACAGCTCTCCTAAGGATAAAAAAATTCCTCCCCAGTCCTGGTAAATGGTGACTGACAGATATCCACGGTGAGGAGCATGTCCAGCCTCGCTTAAACTGGTTGCCCAGCCCTGGAGTGGACCATATTGAGGGAAGTCTTCAGTGTGGTCCACTCCTGAAGCCCTGCTTCCACACTTCAACAACACCCCTGGTTGGCTCATAGGGGAGGGAGAGGAACCACCCTCCCATGCAGCCTGCCATGGCCGTGCAGAGAAAGAGCACACTCCTTTCCCCCTCCCTGCTCACGCGGGTCCACAAAGCCTGCTCCCCGGTAAGTCAGGGAGCTGAACTTAAAATGAGCTATAAGTGTATATTTTGATATGAAGTCTTTTACTCATCTTTGTGCTTTGGTAATCATTAAATTAGAGGATTATATCAAATCACTACACTTTAATGGACATAATGCTAGACTTTAAACTGAGAAAAGAGTCCAACTGAACTTAAGACCACTGAGCAATCTTGGGAAAGTTACTCCCTCTTCCAACCAACCCAGACTTTGGCATGAAAGAAATACACATAACGAAGTACTGTACTTTGTACTTTTGGCTAGCAATGCCGTTAATATTTTCCTTGATAATTTGTTTGCCATGAGAACAAGTTGGACTATAGTAGCAATGCATTTAAGGTTGGCTCAACTCTTTGAACAACAAACACAGTGTGAGCAACAGGCTTGCATCCTTAAAGGTATATGTACACAGCTGTGGAAACGCTGATACAATTAAAGCACCCAAGATTCATGTCTGTTGTTCAGGGAACACTGACTAAGACCAGCGCCATCAGAAAAAACTTGATTACTGCAAAAAGGATGGGATTATCCTACATATTATGGATAATAATTTCCATATTGTTTCTAGTGGAATGAAAATAGGAAGCTGCTTTATGCTGAGTCAGACAATTGGTCCATCTAACTCGTTATTGTCTACACTGACTGACAGCAGCTGACACGGGTTTCAGAGAAGAGTCTTTCCCAGCCCTGCCTAGAGATAACTGGGATGCAAAGTATGTTATCTTCCATTGAACCGTGCATCCCCACCAAATAACCCTCCAGATGAAGCAGAGACGGCAAGAAAATATTCAGAAGATATGTGGGATCAGGCATTGTTTTGCCAACCATTATCTGAAGAATAAATAATAGTGAGCAAATATTATGTTATAGTGGGTTCCCTACTAAATTTGAAAGGTTTAAGATATTATATCTGTTGCTACAACAAAATCATGTTAACAGTGATATTTAAGGCTTGTAGATGATCTGCCATATAACCTTCTCCTGCACATGTGTATATGTAACATGGCTTTGTTTGACTGAACTGCAGTTAACATACACTTGGGGTAGTAATTAGCTTTACCACAGCTCTGAATCCCTCCTCCCTTTAATGCTTAACATTTATGCTTTACCCAAAGTGTTCTAGCCTTGTAAGAGGGTCAGTTTCTCAGCTAAGGTCAGTAAATGCCATGCATTTTTAAGTGCAGTCAGTCTGAGCCGCTCACTTAAGAGACTCAGAACATCATTTTGCAACAGCATAGCTCAGAAATAATTTATACAATCAATTAAAGAACATTATCAAGGGATGATTTGACAACTGTTGCCATGCCAACCAGCATGGCAGATAGCGCTTCGGCGTTCAAAGGCTGCACCTGGTGATAGACGTAGCAGATTTTGAGGGCTCTGACAGAATCGCGGATGCCCAAAGGTGTGGCAGAGACATGATTTAAAAGCCTGATGTGATGCCATTTTTACTGGCGAAAGGGTGTTGATGGCATGTTGTTCACTCTTTCATTACAAATTCTGTCATTTTTCACTCCTAGCTGAAATCTGGAAGTGAGAATGCACTTTGCAGGCTGAGAAAATATGATAGCAAAATGGATGATGCTCATTTGCAGTTGGAGATAATTAAAAAAAAGAAGTGTGTGTCAGTGTGTTTATGAAAAGCCTGTTAATCAAACACAACTTCACTGTTTTTAATGGGCACATCTTCCACATTCCCATAAATGATTCCTGTGAACTGCATGGCACTTGAAGCTGTGCCTATAGGCCTCTGTGAGAGAGGCAGGCTGAAGGGTTATCCAGTGACCCTGAAAGGTCCTCTTATTCATTTATATTTCCCCCATTCAAGATCCAGCATACTGAGCCCCCCCCCCCCGATGCAAACCTGAAGTCTCTTTTACTTGCATGTACAACCATCCATTGTTAGGGTTAATGGAATCACTAATGTTCTGATCCTGAAAGCAATTCCACACATTAGCACTTTTCAGGGTCAGAGTTGAATCCCATAAGCTATGTTTCCTTTTGTATTTGTGACCCCCTCCCAACATAATAAAGCTACCATGAACACATTTTCCTTTGTATTAAAAGAAGTTGCATAAATGGACTCCATTAAGTAGCTATTTCCTCAGAAGAATCTGATAATTAATAGGACCAGGAAGTGCTTTATGGATTATTGGTTGGATCATTCACAAACAGCTGAACTGATAAAAAGGTTATGTTGACAAAACAGATTCATAAAACCATTCCAGAGGAATGCCAGGCCCGGCCTCCAAGAGGTCCTCTGTATCTTTAAAAGTTGTGCCGGGGGAAGGATTGCAAGAACACCTGCACTTGGCTGACTTTCTCTTCTCCTAAAGATACAGGATCAGTCTCAGGCCAGAAACCTGGCAACCCTAGTAGGTATGGTTTGGATTGTGTTGTTGGTAAAGCTTGACTAGGGATCCTCTGCAAAGATATCCATATCCAAGTAGGGTTGGCAACTCCTTGCCTGGAATGCCCTGCCCCTACCTTTTAACATCCAAATTTCTTTACAGATTTGACCCTTCACTTCAGAAAGAGGTCTGAGTAATGAGTAAGAAGATTCTCCACCCTTTTCTGTCTCACCGGTGGGCTGCTATAAACTCACTTTATCAGCCAACCCAATTCCAGTGAATATAATTGACAGAGAAAAAGCACACATTATTTGTTCTACCTTCATAGGCAGCAGCGTGGGGACAACAACAATTGCAGCCATGCTGCCAGTATATGAATTCTCTTTTACCATTATTGGACAAGAAACAAACAACAAGATGCATCATCAGTGGGTTGAAGAAGGTTGAGTGGAGCGCATGGAACCACAGTTGTTGCTTCTATGGATGACAGGGAGTGAGGATAGAGGCAAATGAAATGCAAATAGAAAAAGAACAAAAAGTGATGATTTCTTAAATGCAGTACCATACCAACCACAACAAGATTCCTACAAGTAAGGCAGAAAACTAAGCATCTCACAACCAGTCAGGAGTCCTAACCAAAAACAAAAATATGAAAAATGAAGAAATATTTGTATAAGCATGACTATCAAATATATTTATTATTTACACAACCTGTAAAGGTATTTATAGTGCAATCCTACGTTTATTTATTCAGAAGCAAGTCCCAATGTATTCAGTGGGGCTTAGTCAAACAGGGACAGAACTGCAACCACAATTGATAAGCAACTTCATTCACGCAACCCAAAATTCAGAATCATGCCACTTTAAGCTGTTTTGCAACTATTTATACTTGTTTTTAATGGTTATTGGATTTTAAAGGGATTTATTTCTTATTGTGAGCTGCCTTGTGTTACGACACGTGCTCTTGGGAACAGAATGTGTGAACTTGCCACCCCCATGTCCCATGAAACACACCTCCTTGAGAGGAGGGGGATCTTTTGCTAGGGATAAAACAAGCGCTTTGCCCTGAAGTGTGCCTAAATGGTGCATATATATATATATATATATATATATATATATATATATATCTCCCAGGAAATGCAAGTCCAAACCAAAATAAAGCAAAGCTTTCTTTTATTGAGAGACAGAGTAGAATAGCATTACAGAATTACTTGGGTGTGTGGCAGCTTAATCATTAATATCCTAACCCATTCATAACTTTAAACTAAAGAGATCAAGGACCCTGTTACTATTAAGAGTGACAGGTAGGAGAGATTACCTATCCTATGCCTGGAGTGGGCGGATGAATACAGCTGAAGCTATGTGGAAGAGTTCTGATCCAAAAACCAGGAAGGAATCTCTTGGTCTCAAGGTTTTGCACTGAGACCCAGAGTCTCTCCCTGGTTCTGTCCCTGCAGTCCCTCGATGCGTTCCTTGAGAGCGTAGTACACGTGTTGGAGCACTGATCTTCCTCGCCCCCCCTTCTCCTTCCTCCACTAGATTCAAGCCTCGGTTTTAAAAGACTTTTTCCTCTCTCCCCCTCCTGCAAAGGAGGGGTCTGAAAGTCTGGTGATTTTGTGTGTGTGTGTGTGTATCTGCATGTATATTTCTAACTGACCTGAAAGACTAAGGCTCCTTCTAACGAACAATGGGATTCACTGTGGGTGAGGGACGTCTGCAAAAGAAAAAGATAACATTTATGCAGAACATTTATGCAGTAGCTTTTGGTTAATTTTGTTTCCTAAACTTTGCCCTTGTTACCCTTCACACAAAACTTCTGGAACGCATCACCAGCCATACCATTAGGTAGGGGTGTGTGAGAGTGGGGGTGGGAGTATAGTTCCTGGCCTTGCACCTCCTGGGTTCCACTTGAACCAAAATGGGGTTAGCCAAGCAATCATAACACTTGGTTTCCAGACTGCAACCCTACCTCACAGGGTTGTTGGAAAGATTCCCACACACACACACACACACACACACACAGATGTAAAAATACATACACCCCATATAATAGTTTATTGTCAAAACCAGTTGATCATTGCAGAACATTAAAAAAATAAAATCAGTATTAGTTTCCTACATAATAAAAACAGCGATACCTAAGTAAGCCCTGCCTAATTGCTTTGAAAATAGGATTGGAGGGGGAGAGAAAGAGATTAAACACAAACACAATTCTTTCCTATGTTCACTCAAAAGTCCCATCAATTTACAGCACAATCCTAACCATGTCTACTCAAAAGGAAGTCCTATTGAATTCAGTGGGGTTTACTCTGGGTATGTTTAGCCTGGAAAAGCGAGTACTGGATTAAAGCTTCCATTTGGGAAGTTTGCAAAACACTGCCCTCTTCAAAATTTAAACCTGTCTGACTCCTACACACAAGAGAGAAAAAGACTGAAAGCTTACTTATTCAGAAAAGCAGGAAAATGCATGTTTCTGAGCCTTGGGCCAGTCACTGCCGCTCAGCCTCAGAGGAAGGCAATAGTAAACCCCCTTTGAATACCGCTTACCATGACAACCCTGTTCATAGGGTCGCCATAAATCGGAATCGACTTGAAGGCAAACAATTCAATTTGACTCTACATTTTTGACTTTATAATTCCTTGTCAATCACAACCCGAAAAACCTGAAAGGGCAGGGATTAGAGCAGAAGTTAGAGCAACTAAGTAGTTGTGGGGGGCTGCTGACGTTTTGGTGTATATCTCTGGAACCAGACCACCTAGAAACTTATTTTTTTAAAATGAAAGCTGAAAGTCTGGAAATTAAGGTGAGTCACCCAGAGACCCAGAGGGGACCCCCAAAAAACCAGAGTCTCCAGCTGAAAAAAGTGATTAAGCATGATATGTTAAGCATCAGCCACAGTTGCTTGGAGCATACCAGTTAAACAAACAAAAAATTTCCCATTGGATATTAAGATAGAAATCTTAGCTAAATGAGGGTGTTCCCAGGTCCAGCTGAAGTGACGGGTTCATTCCTTCTCATAGGGACCCTGGGTAGGGAACATTTAATCTAGTCTACTTGCTTTTGGCAAGAAGGTTTTCAAATGCCCTCAGACCAGGCCAGTCACCAGAAGACATTTGTAGGAAGATGGGAGCCTAGTGTCGTGGAGATATTAGATGGAAGCACTCAGGAGTAAAGATGGATGCCCTTGAGGGCTGCAATTCTAAACACACTTACTAAGGGACTAAGCCACATAGAAGGCAACAGGACTTACTTCTTAGTAGATAATAATAATAATAATAATAATAATAATAATAATTTAATTTATGTGTCGCCTATCTGGCCAGTGGCCACTCTAGGCGACGTACAACTCAGTTACAATAAAATACATCATAATAATACAATACAAACGATAAAAATTATAAAACAATGACAGTTCAGAGTAATAGGCAATTAGTCATAGAGATTAACCCTCCCCGGAAGTCCTGAAGGCCTGTCTGAAAAGCCAGGTCTTCAAGGCCTGGCGGAATACATTCAGGGAAGGGGTATGCCAGAGATCATACGGGAGGGACTTCCAGAGAGTGGGGGCCGCCACTGAGAATGCCCTCTCTCTAGTCCCCACCAACCTAGCTGTTTTAGTTGGCGGGACTGAGAGAAGGCCCTGTGTGCTGATCTTGTCGGGCGGCATAATTGGTGGCGTTGGAGGCGCTCCATCAGATAAGCTGGGCCGAGACCGTGTAGGGATTTAAAGGTTAATACCAACACCTTGAATTGGGCCCGGAAAACAACTGGAAGCCAGTGCAGATCGAACAACACTGGAGTGATGTGCTCCCGGCGACGACAATTTGTAAGTAGTCGAGCTGCCGCATTTTGTATAAGTTGTAGTTTCCGGACCGTTTTCAAGGGTAGCCCCACGTAGAGCGCATTACAGTAATCCAAACGAGAGGTGACCAGGGCATGTACCACCAATGGGAGCTGATGAACAGGAAGGTAGGGTTGCAGTCTACGTATGAGGTGTAATTGATACCAAGCTGCCTGGCTCACTGCCGAGATCTGAGCCTCCATAGACAGCTTGGAATCCAGAACAACCCCAAGGCTGCGGACCTGGTCCTTTAGGGGCAGTTTCACACCATCGAACATCAAGTCAATATCTCCCAACCTTCCCTTGTCCCCCACGAGTAGCACCTCGGTCTTATCGGGATTCAGTTTCAACCTGTTCCTTCCCATCCATCCACTCACGGATTCCAGGCACTTGGACATGGTCTCCACAGCCAACTCTGGTGAGGATTTAAACGAGAGATAGAGCTGAGTGTCATCCGCATATTGGTGACACTGCAGCCCAAATCTCCTAATGATTGTCCCCAGCGGCTTCATATAGATATTAAATAGCATGGGAGAGAGGATAGAGCCCTGTGGCACACCACAATTGAGAGGACAAGGGTCTGAAACCTCTTCCCCCAATGCTACTTGTTGATGCCTATCGGAGAGAAAGGAGCGGAACCACTGCAGTACAGTGCCTCCTATTCCCAATCCCTCCAGGCGATGTAGAAGGATACTGTGGTCAACAGTATCAAAAGCCGCTGAGAGATGGAGGAGGACAAGAAAGGTGAATTCTCCCCTATCTAATGCCCTCCTCATATCATCCACCAGAGCAACCAAGGCTGTTTCAGTTTCATGTCCAGTCCTGAAACCCGATTGGTATGGATCTAAATAATCCGTTTCATCCAAGTGTGCCGACAGCTGATTAGCCACCACTCGCTCAATGACCTTGCCCAAGAATGGTAAATTTGAAATTGGGCGAAAGTTGTTCAAAACTTGGGGATCCAAGGAGGGCTTGTGGTTAGGATTGTCCTGTTGGTAAGGCTTGACTAGGGATTCTCTGCAAAGACATTGATATCAAAGCAGGGTTGACAACCCCCTGCCTGCAATGCCTGCCTGGCCTTTTAACATGGCTGCTCCAAGCATCTTTAGAGACTTGACCCTTCACTGCAGAGAGAGGTTTGGGAAATGGATAAGAGTTGAGGAGATTCTCTACATTTTCCGCCTTTCCTGTGGGCTGCTATAAATTCACTTTGACAACCAACCCAATTCCAGTGAGTAAAAATTGACAGAGAGAAAACACACATAGTTTGGTCTACCTTCACAGGCAGTAGCTTGGGAACAGCAGCAATTGAAGCCACATTTCCCAGTATGTGAATTCTCTTTTACCACTACTGAGCAAGAAACAAACCATCATGCAAACAACAAGTTGCATCATCAGTGGGTTTAAGGGGGTTGAGCTGTCCATATGGAACCAGTGTTATTGCTTTTAGGGATGTAAGGGAGTGAGGTCAGAGGTAAATGAAATGTAAATAGAAAAGAAAAACAAAAGACAGTGATGATACCCTAAATCCAATACCATACCAACCACAACAAGATTCCTATGGGTAAGGCAGTAAACTCAGCATCCCCCAACCAGTCAGGGTTCCTAACCAAAACCCCAAACTAAAAACACCTGGCAGCCAGTCAGCCAAGGTCACAGAAATCCCCTTGAGTACAACCTGACCCGGTTGCTGCAGTTAGTGCAGAATTCTGTGGCACGATTGCTGACATGAGTGAGACACTGTCAGCACATAATATCTCTGCTGTGAAATCTGCCCTGGTTGTTGATTTGCTACCAGGCCAAGTTCAAGGTGTGTTTTCCATGTTACGGGTTCCACACAGTACTTGTTCTGCTCTTATAAGAAATTGATCCTTTAGTGTGGCAGCACCTACACTTTGGAACTCCCTGCCTATTGACATTAGGCAGGCGCCTTCATTGTCCTCTTTTCAACACCTGCTAAAAACATTTTTTGTTTAGGCAAGCCTACCCAGGCATGTAGAAACGATTATGCTTTTTATCTGTTTTTAACTCATTGTTGGTTTTATTATTTTGAAT
This sequence comes from Rhineura floridana, assembly GCF_030035675.1. Classification (NCBI taxonomy): domain Eukaryota; kingdom Metazoa; phylum Chordata; class Lepidosauria; order Squamata; family Rhineuridae; genus Rhineura; species Rhineura floridana. Next base: position 281,749,525 of record NC_084480.1, read on the forward strand.
GTTTTTAAATACCTGTTTAAAATTTCTTTTACCAATCATTTTATTGTTTTAATTCCTTCTGTAAACCTCTTTGAGTTTTTTTTACAATAAAAATGGAAATGGGCTGCCTTCAAGTCGATTCTGACTTATGGCAACCCTATGAATAGGGTTTTCCATGGTAAACGGTATTCAGAGGTGATTTACCACTGCCTTCCTCTGATTTTTTACAATAAAGTGGAATATAAATGTTGTAACTAAAATACATAAACAAATTTCACAGTCACTGTGGCCCTTGGGTCTCTTTCCTCTTTTAGGAACAAAGGAATCTGCCTTATAAAGACTCAGGGCATTTGGTACTATCTAGCTCAGTACTGATGACATGGACTAGCATTGGCTCTCCAGGATTCCAGGCAATAGCCTTTTCCAGAGATTGGATTTTGGACCATTGCATGCAAAGCATATGCCCTGTCATTGAGCTATAGCCCTTCCCCTGCTTAAAAAAGTATATTTTAAAATGGCTCTTTTTGATTCACTAATGAATGCACAATATACCTAGAGCAGATCTACACTATGCACTTAAAGCACATTCAACATACATTTGAAGCACATGAATCTCACCACAGAATCATGGGAACTGTAGTTTGTTAAGGGTGTTGGGAACTATAACTGTGAGGGGGAAAAACACTTCCAGGATTCTTTGGGGGAAGTCATGCACTTTAAATGTGAGTTGAATGTGCTTTAAATGTATTATGTGGATCTCCATTACTTCATAAACTTTGCCTGCATATAAATAATTTTATTTTTTTTAAAAAATGGAAATCAGCTACAAAGTTTATTGGGTGACCATGGGCTACTCACCATCTCTCAGCCTAATCTGCCCCTCAGGGTGAAAACAATGGAGGGGAACCATGACCACCCCAAGGAAGAATGGCACACTTAAAATGTAGAGGAAATAATAATGTACAGCCATAGTGTGAAATCAGATTAATATCAAGACTTAGTATGAAGAAATATTTATATAAGCATGCATGTCAAAGATGTTTATTATTTACACAACCTGTAAATATATTTACAGTGCAATCCTATGCATGTTTACTCAGAAGCAAGTCCCAATGTACTCAATGTATTCAAACAGGGAAGTGTACACAGGACTGCAACCTCAAATGATAAGGAACTTCATTCACCCAACCCAAAATTCAGAATCATGCCACTTTAAGCTGTTTTGCTACTGTTTTATATTCATTTTATGGTCACTGGATTTTAAATGGATTTATTGTTGTAAGATGCCTTGGATTCCAACCCTACCTCACAGGGTTGTTGGAAAGATTCTATATATAGACACACTGGAGATGTAAAAATACATACACTGTATATAATAGTATATTGTCAAAACCGGTTGGGCGGAACATTTTTTTTTTAAAAATCAGTATTAATTTCCTACCAAATAAAAACATTATCTGGGTTCTGGCTCTTGCCTGTAGGCCAGCAAATTTCTTGTCAATCATAACCCTGACTTCACTTATTGGCTAAAAACCTGAAAGGGAGGGGATAAGAGCAGCAGACTTCTAACAGAAGTTGGGGGGGCTGATGTTTTATTTATTTATTTATTTATTATTTGATTTATATCCTGCCTTTCCTCCCAGCACGAATCCAGGGCGGCAAATAGAAGCGCTAAAAACACTTTAAAACATCATAAAAACAGACCTTAAAATACATTAAAACAAAACCAACATTAAAAACATTTTTAAAAAAGCTTTAAAAACATCTTTTAAAAAAGGGTTAAAAACATTATTAAAAAACCTGTTAACAAGCAATTCTAACACAGGCGCAAACTGGGAGAGGTCTTGACTTAAAAGGCTTGTTGAAAGAGGAAAGTCTTCAAAAGGCGCCAAAAAGATAGCAGAGATGGCGGCTGCCTAATATTCAAGGGGAGGGGTGTATATCTCTTGAACCAGACCACCTAGAAACTTAATTTTTTAAAAAATGAAAGCTACAAGTCTGGAGACAAAGGTGACTCCTGGAGACATGGAGAGGACCCCCAAAAATCAGAGTCTCCACATCAAAACTGGAGACTTAGTAACTAGTAAGACCAGGGGCAAGGCAGCAGATGAATCAGCCCAGCATGTACTGTGTGGATCATTTGGCCATCAAAAACAAATCTGATGGGAATAGTCAAGATTCCAATGGACCAATGCTAGCAAAGGTAAGGGCTGTATGTGTTCCTCTCCATAATGCTGCCATAAGAACATTGCTTGGAAGTCAGTACATCGTTTTCTCTAGGTGGCACTGGGGCAAGGGAAGCACCCCCAAAGTAACTTGTCTCTCACCCCTGACCACCCATGGCTAAACTCCTGTGGTTTTCTGAAGAGAAGGCACTTTTCATAAATTTTAACAGGGTCCTAACCTGAAAATTAAAAATAAAGCAACCTTGCTGGAAATTTAACTCAGAATCAAGAGGACTTTCTTTAGAGCAAAATATGTTCAGGGTCTGAGAGTCATCATTAAATATACTATTGTTTCTCTTTCAGAAATAGAACATCTGGGACAAATCTCCTTCCCATCCCAAAACAACTGTTCCTCCTGCCTCCTCCTTTTTTTTTGGCTGATGCTACTGCTGATTTCAGTAGAGCCTGCTTCTGAATAATATGCTTAAGAAAATGATGGCTATTCCAAAAAGGGCAAAATCTTGTATCTGATTCTAAAGTTGGCTTCCTGCTCAATAGTGTAAGACCAAGAACATAAGAATTGCTTTGCTGGATCACACCAAAGGTTGATCTAGCCCAGCTTTCTGTAACTAAGAGGAGCCAGCCAGATGTCTCCCGAAACTGACAAGCAGGTCATGAAGACCATGTTGCATATGCATGCCAGCAGGGCCAGCACCAGCCTCCACCGCCATCTTGGGTGATAGCAAGTATGTGTGTGCAGTGCTTTGACACCTACCATCACCCAAGATGGTTAGGGGTGGCATATTGATGCCCTGCCACCATCTTGGATGATAGCCAGCGTGCACATGCAGTGTTCTGTCTCGGTGCCACAAGACGTTGCACAGCCAGCTCTGGTGGCAGGAATATGCATAGGATCCACATCAGCATCGGATCACGGGGTGCATGCTCTGCAACCCAATGCTAGCACAGATCGCAGAGCAGGAGCTACACCCAGCCCTAGCAGCAGAGGCCCCTCTCAGCACTAGGGCCCTTGGCCAGTGTGCAGCCTGGCTGCTCACAGGTGCCTGGCCTGCCTGGCAACACTCATTTTTGAGGGGATCATCTCTCCCAGCTCCAGTATTTACATCTGTGCAGGGAGGGTTATCATGGCAACAACCTACCAGATCCAGATGAACCCTGTCTGATTCCTACTGTGGGGTGTAGTGGTGCAGGGTCTTGGGGGGTGTTAGACCCCTTACTTGCTTTGGAGCAGGGTCCCAGAAGGGTCCCTATGTCTCCAGCATCCTATTTATTTATTTATTATTTGTTTTATATCCTGCCCTTCCTCCCAGCAGGAGCCCAGGGCGGCATACAAAAGCACTAAAAACACTTTAAAACATCATAAAAACAGACTTTAAAATACATTAAAACAAAACATCTTTAAAAACATTTTTAAAAGCTTTCAAGACACCTTTTAAAAAGGGTTAAAAACATTGTTTTTTTTAAAAAAAGTTTAAAAACATTAAAAAGCAATTCTAACACAGATGCAGACTGGGCTAAGGTCTCAACTTAAAAGGCTTGTTGAAAGAGGAAGGTCTTCAACAGGCGCCGAAAAGACAACAGAGATGGCATCCTATGAGACAATCAGCATGAAAGGGGAGTGTGTTAGCTACTGAGAGGAATCTTCTAACATGCTTCCCTGTCGTTTCCTGCTGTTTGGAACCAATCAGAGTGAAAGGAAGTCAGCAGCTAGCATTCTCCCCTTTCATACTTATTGGCTCCTAGGGATGTCTGTTGTTGCGGGAGAAAGCTTTAAAAGGATCTCATTCTTAATGCTGTCAGACCAAGAAAAAGTTACTATTCTTTTCTTGCTAGCCTTGGATTACTTATAGATTTGTACATGGTCCATTACAGATTGGTAAAAAAAAAAGGGGGGGGCAAATATTGCTCTCTGCAGTCTGAATGCTGATTGTGGGTTGTTGTTTTAACATAGGATTTAGCAAATGGCTTTAATTCAAGAATAAAGCTCCTACTCCTACTTGCTGCCCTGGGCTTCTGCTTCTGAAAATCTAATAAATAAATTAATAAAATTTAATAAATCTAATAAATGCTGAAATCTAATAAATAAGTAAATAAATAAATAAAATGTAATAAACTAGGCAAGCAAGCTATGGGAGGACAAAATGTAGGAAAGGAGTTGAGGAAGCTACTGATGGCACTTTACCTTTTCTAAAGGAAACTATCTGTTTAAAAAAAACAAAATTATACACACTAAAAAGATAATACCCAATGTAATAAAAGTGTGCTAAACAAAATAGTGCATTTGAACAGAACCCATTCTTTTTTCCTATAACCTTATCAGTTTGTAGCTTTAAAAAAAGCTACAGCTGGTGTCTTAAAAGGTAATTTAGTTTAAAGAAAGCACATATAGGGAGTAACCTGGCTTTCTGTTGGTTATGTTTCACAGCACAATCCTAACCATGTATGCTCAAAAGTAAGTCCTGTCGAGTAGGGCTGATAGTCTGCTTAGGTGAGTGGCAGTAGAAAAGTTGTCCCAAGTTTGTGGAATGCATATCAGGTGTCCCAGTGAGCTGCAGCTCACTGAGATAGTTGATGCATGTTTGCAAGGCTGCCCCACTGCAGACATATCCCCAATGCACATGAACAACATTGGGGAGGGGCCAGGGTGCAATCAGGGTGGACATGATTGCTCTCCTGCCTCATATGATCATAGTTACAAAAGGCCAAATGCCCAAACAGGGTTCTGGACTTACAAGCACAACTATGGCAAAGCCAGATCATTTTATTACCGCCTCTTCCATAAAACTTTGAGCTGTATAGATTAAAACAACTGTCTTTTTTGTCTTATTTGAAATTGCAATCATTCATTCCTCATCATTTTATACAGGCCTAGGCAATGTACCCAGTGTTTCAGGCAGTTGGAAATTAACACTGGAATCTGATGGAATGAAAAAACAATTTATACACAACAAACACTCAAAAAAAAACCCCCATTAAAATGGCAACAAAGTTGGTGAGACAGGGAAGAATTACCACAGTTTTGCATTACAGAACTGGAGATTCTGCCAATAGAATTCATGCTGAAGACAGATGTTTTTTAGCTCAGTCAAGTCATCTTTGTCTACATCTGGAAACCAAGATTTGGAGGGTGGGAAACATTAAAAGATAAGAGAAACCATCCATTTGTTCACAAGAAATAATCAGTGTACCTTAGAAAAACTAAGTATGCTTTGTCAACAAAGATCTTAATTTGCCAAAAGGTGCTATAACAGAGCATGGGGAAAGATGTGTAAAGGTTTGCACTGGGCCAACGACACATAGGCAAATAACGTTTAGAATAAAAACATTAGCAGGATGTCTACAAGATTTGTAAAATTCTAAAAATAAGTTTTGCTATCAAAAGTTCAGGAAACAAAAAGCAGATGTTTCAGCTTCAGTTACTTTTCCAGATCTTTTAGTGTTATGCAACTAGGCAGATTTCAATTTCTTTGTTAAGAAATAAAATGGCTCTTTGCATTGCTATACATGTTCCTATTAGATAGGTGGAAAGTCTAGACATTTCAGTTTTGTCCTCACATTAAGTGATGTTATGTATGAAATATATTATTCAGACCCAGTGGCCTAGTGTGAACGACCCTTATGTCTGCTGCACCCACAGCCAGTTCCTTCACGGCATGCCTGAGTGTAATACAGAGGTCTCTCATGAACTATAGTGTCCGGGGAAGTGGGAAACCAGGGTTACCAGTTTAGGAACAAACCTGTTTAAGCTGGGTTATGGAATGGCTAGGCCAAAGATCTGCCATGCTCTCTTTGATCATACCCCATGCTATAAAACAGTGTCCAAAGAAGTTTATAAACATTCTAAAAAGTTTAAACCAGGATTGGGGGAACCTTTGCTTGATGTCAGAAAGCTGTTAATGTGGAGAGAGCTGTATTTCCAGTAGGGATGAGTGAGAAATTAAATTCAATTTGCATTTTAAGCTGAATATATCAAACTCACACTTTCTCAAACAATATGTGAACCAAAACACAGCCATCCTTTGAAATTTGCACTTAATTGAATTTTGCAATGCAGTTCGCCAACTGAACATTTTTTTTACAAAAAATTCATATGTAAGGGGAAAGTGTGCATAAAAATGAATGTATGAGTGAAAATCACACAAAAATGCATTATATGATGAGAAATTGCTTGAAAAATATGTACATTGGGCAAAACTGCCTACAAAAATGTGTTTAATAAGAGAAATTCGCACTAAAATGCTGGAGAATTTTCATGAGGATTTTTTTTAAATTGCAAATTGCTGCAGAAATGTGGAGAACTGAATTTAAGATTGGAAAAATGAGAAACTGTGAGAACTGAGATCTTTCCATCCCCAATCTCCAGTAGGAGGGAAATCCATAACCATGGTGCCAAAACAGAAATTTTAGAGTGGTCAGATACAATGCTGCCCTTTTAGAGTAGTCAGATACAATGCTGCCCTTTGTATTGCTGGAGGACCTCTGTTCCCACTTTCCCTAGGGCCCTGCGTGCCCTGATTGAAGGCAAAAGAAGCCAGGGAGCCTAGGCTAGGGAGCACCTCCCATCACCTCCTGAAGAGACCATCAACAGCCCAAGAGATCTGTTGGGAGAATCCTTTCCCTATTGTCCCAGGTGTGGGACAAGCTCTCCATGTCTTGAGGGACAGCAGAAGAGAAGAAGCCCAGACCAGGGACCTTGTGCCATCTGCTCCTGAAGAGACTGGCCTGAAAGGACTGTGTTGCTCTAAATTTTCTGCATTTTTAAAATTATCTTTTAGTATTTTAAAATTATAAACCATCTTGGGTACCTTAGCAAAAAGGCAGTACCTAAATGCGATAGCTAGCAAGCTAACTAGACAGACAGACAAAGCAGGTTGTATTTGTACTTGGGTCATTACAGTATTTAGTTATACCTTTTTATATCTAAAAAAGGCTCAAACTGCTTTATGTAAAAAAGCATAAAAATATGATAAAAACAGACTTTAAAAACAGTAAGCATAATAAAATTATCAAAATATAGATAAAATCAATAGTTTAAATACAAATATTTTTATTTAGCAAGATTTTATTTAGTATCCCAACTTTTATTAGAAAAACACACTACTTTTAAGTGCTCAGCCAATGCATGAAGAAGGACAGTCAAGAATACTTCAGTGTTGAAATGCAAGGACTTTCAGGAATGAACCATTCCTACCCACAATGAGAATAAATAGGAGTATTTCATTAACCTAAAAACCATGCAATTAATATTTTGTATGAGGCAACTGAACATAAACGGTATACTTTAAAACCATAATTCTGCTTAATCATTTTCATCATTAAATGTGGTGCTTAATTAAAGGGACTGGCCACAGGATGTAATAAAAAATGCTTGTGAGTCTCCTTAGAAAACCACTACTAGGAAAACGCCAGAAGAAAACTAAGGGTGCAATCCAACTACTGTTTAGGCTGGGCTGAGGGGAGTTGGATAGGGCGGTCCTCTGGCTGAGCCAGCTGGGTCCAAGCTATGCTGGACTACACCCGCATAAGCCCCTCACCCTGGCTGAGCTGTGGCTGAGCTGGGACCCAGCCGGCTCAGCCAGAGGTCTGCCAGGGAAGCCTAGCCTGGCATAAGGGGGGGCAGTAGAAGCAGGGGGAAGGCCTGAAAAAGGGGTGTTCCAGAGGTGTGTTGGAAGAGGGGCTGAGAGGGGGCTTATGTGATATCCAGGTGCTATTCAGCTGCCTCCCGCAAGTTGGATTGCTCTATAAGGCTGCTTTCATCTTGCACTTTATTCCATTATGCTGATGATTTCTTATCTGGTAATTTGCACATTTTATTTGATCTTTCACACGACGTAAAATACAGTTCTGGAATCAGGGGACTGGAAATAAAGCTCTATGAGACTGAAAGAACTGGGCATGTTTAGCCTTGAGAAGAGAAGACTGAGGGGGGATATGATAGCACTCTTCGAGTATTTGAAAGGTTGTCTCATAGAGGAGGGCCAGGATCTCTTCTTGATCATCCCAGAGTGCAGGACATGGGATAATGGGCTCAAGTTACAGGAAGCCAGATTTCGAATGAACATCAGGAAAAACTTACTAACTGTTAGAGAGGAACAACAATGGAAAACAATGACCTAGGGAGGTGGTAGCCTCTCCAACGCTGAAGGCATTCAAGAGACAGCTGGACAGCCACCTGTCTGGAATGCTTTAAGTTGGATTCCTGCATTGAGCAGGGGGTTGGACTTGATGGCCTTAGAGGACCCTTCCGACTCTACTATTCTGATTCTATGAAATCTAGTGGAATATAGTGGAAGCTTAATGCTCATTTCCGTGATAAATGGTTCCAGAAAAAAATCTGTTTGCAAGCTTGCGAACCTGGAAAATTGGAGTTTTGCACTAGCTGCAGCAGCTCAAATGACAGGCATCCTGGCATGCAATGCACTCCTGCTATTTAGGTGTATCTCAATTATTTTTTGCCTGATGAAAATTGTACTGGTATTCTGGTGTAGGTGCAGGTAGCAGCTTCCCCTTCCTCCTTTCTCCACATTCACTTCCGTGTCCAGACAATAACTCACACAGTGAATTATGGAGGAACTACAGTGTGCAGGTGCATAACGGGTGAGGAATGAAAACAAGATGTTGTTCGTTGCAGCAGTGTGAAAGACATTTGCAAAAATATTAGTATATTGGCCAAAAAAGCCACATTTCCTTAATGCAACAGGTACTGCAGTGTGAAAGGAATTTTAGAATTTGGGATAGAGGTGCTATAATTTTAATCCACAAAGCTATGCAATAAGCCCCAATAAGCCTATATTGTTCTGGATTTTGCTATTAGATTTCTATTATTATTATTATTATTATTATTATTATTATTATTATTATTATTATTATTATATCCCACCCTTCCTCCCTGTAGAGCCCAGGTTGGCAACAAAAACACTAAAAACACTCTAAAACATCATAAAAACAGACTTTAAAATATATTAAAAGCAGCTTTAAAAACATATTTTCAAAAAAAGCTTTAAAAACATCTTAAAAAGCAATATTTGTAAATATTGAATAGGATTGTCACTTGCAGGTTTACCTTAAGGCAGGGGTTGTCACCCTTTTTGGACCTCTGGGTAGATTTGCAAGCTGGAGAAACTGTCATAGGCACCAAGCACAGGGCGTCACCATGTGCACACACAACAGCAAGGCACATATGCACATGGTGAAATTAGGCTTCAACAAAGCTTTCTGTTGTAGCCAATATAAGACTTTTGTCAAGCCTAATTATGGCATGGGGGTATTTTCAGAGCGAGGGGGGTCACAACTGGAAAGGGGAGAGTTATCTTTCACCTCCTGAGTTGTAATCCTCCTGCTGCAAACTCAGGGCCTACCCATACCTAACTGCAAAATCCACATTTTCCATATTCGGTTGGTGGCCTTGAGATCCATACATCTCCTATTTGTGGTCGGAGAATTGTGAAAACCCGATTATCAAGCATCCATACACGTGGGCTTTTTTTTGGTCTAAATTGCTTTAGCATTGGCCACTCCCCTAAGGGATTGGTCCATAACTGTTGTTTGCTTTTCACACACTTTTTCGGAAGAGCACAGAAATGTATATCTTTTTAAAAAATTCCCACGCATGCACAGGTTTGTGGATGTGCTATTTGGTGAGAAGGAGACAGGAGGCTTTGCATATGATGGAGGAAAACCCATGGACTGCCTTTTGCAGGAAAGTCCATGGCATTGCATCTGAGTGCACGGACATTAATGAGATTTATTGATACAGGAAAGCGTATCGGTTTTGCAGTGGTATTTCTAATGCAAATTTGTGAACGCGAAAATCCGTACTAGCTTGCAACGTCATATGGACGACAGTGAATTAATGAGGATACAAAGCAATAACATTGCAGATTATACAGTTGTATGGATGGGCCCTCAATCAGGGAAGAAGATACAGAGAATCTGAAAGAGATACAGAGAAAGGGCTGCACTCTGTTGGGGAGGGAGCATGTGGGGATTCAGGACGGCTCTCTGGAGATCAGATGTGGGGTAGTGGCATTTGCTGTTTGTATTTATTTCAAATACTGTTATATTGTTTTTCATAAAAGTATGGTGAGGCATTTACAACAAATCATTAAATCTGCAACATAAAGCCAAGAAAAACTCAACATACTGATATTTTTTTCTATGCGGATTTTAAGTTTTTATATTGTTTTATGTCACATGTTTTTAAATCTGTTGTTAGTCACCTGGAGACCATTGGGTGTGTGGTGACTAACAAATGAAATAAACATAAACAAACAAACAAACAAATAAAAATGGTCAGTGAAAGCCTGGGAGAAGAAGCAACTGTTTAGCAAGTGCCAAACCCCAAGAATATGGACACTCCTCTCAGACAGGAGGTTGTTCCATAGGCTGGACTCCACAACAGAAAAGGCCATCCCCCTTGTTGTCACAACATGGAGGTCCACAGGTTTGTAGGAGGGGTTAAGCTGTCTGCCTCCACCTTTGTCCAACCTGTATATATATAAATATATTCAAATGCAGAGCTTGGAAAAGTTACTTTTTTGAACTACTAGTTCAAAAAAGTAACTTTTCCAAGCTCTGTTCAAATGTTACAAAATGCCATAAGTTTTCAGTGATCCCTTCTTCCACAAGAAACTATCCCACCCCTGCGGTATCTCACTGCTGGGGAAAGTGAGGCAAGCATAACATTATACCTTTGGGCGGATGGGAAGTGAAACCACGAGTAGAAAAGGGCCATGGGAATGCACCTTCACCCTGATCTTCCATGGTTCTTAAACTCACAGAGAAGCCTCTATGAGTAGAAAAGGTTCCCAGCTGCAGAAGTTACACTGGAAATTTAAAATATTACTCTAGGATTTTGAAATTGGATTTTCATTTTTGTAATCTTGGCTCTGTATCTGTATTTCAACTGCTATACTGTTCTAAAGTGTCTCAGCTGTTATAGTATTCCTCTAAGAAATTTCCAGTTAGCACTGGCTTGTTGCTGCAAAGGGAATTCTTGCTCTTTAAATTACTTCCCACCTTACTACAAGGCTTATCAAAGTGAAATTAACGCTGTATGTGGGAAGATCAAGGATGAAAATAAAATTCTTAAGCTCTAAATGCAGGGAGGGGCAAGTATAGTTAGACATAACCATTATAAAAGGAAGGTTTTTGATAGCCTGGAGATATATATGCTAAAAAATTCAAACCATTCCTTTGGAGAATAGATATCCTGAACATCTGAAACCAGAATGGGGGTGATCACATACCAAAGAATTTTGCATTCTATCCATATGAGCAAGATGCAAGCTTATCAGTATCTTTGAACTGAACTAACATATTCTACAGAACAATATCTGCTTGTTCGTTCACTGCCAACAGTTGAGTTACTTGCAAGGAAGAAAATAAGTGGGAATAGTCAATAATGTGGAGTAGCAAAAAAGCACGCTGAAGCTTTGAACAACATCCCAGTCACATGTATGGCTATAGTATTAAGCCTCACACTGACAATCAACAGATCATGAGATCAATAAATTTCTAATCTAGACTTGAGACTGCAGGGCTTCACATGTTTGACTAGGTGTATGTAAATAAACAACCTGTCAGGCCCAGGATGTGACTCAGGAACCAGACCAACGATTGTAGTTAATTTGTGTTTTATTAGGGTAATGTCCAAACAAAGACTGCATTTTCTCATGAATCAATACAGGGATACAGGTCCTGCGGCATTGGGAGAAAGTTGACAGAGCAAGGGACTTCTTCCCGCCTGTTCTTTAAGAAGGGGCCAAATGGGCACGCAATCTTTCGCTCCTCCTTAACTGCCCCTCAGGTACTGCCCGCCTTCCCCCCTTCTCTCCTGTCTTTTCAGCTGTCTGCGTGTGCGCAGTGAGGGGGGAAGCATCACCCCCTCCTCTTCTGATGGTAAACTGCCTCCCCGCTTTTCGGCTGTGAGCAGCCCTCCCTCTTCCCCCTCTTGCTCTGAGCCTGAAAGAGGGGGAGGCGTGAGAATGCCCAGGGAGGGCTCAGGCTCCCCGTTGCTAAGCGACCTTATCACTGGCAGTTCCTCTGTTTCGTCTTCGCTCCAAAGGGGGGAAGTTCCTCCCCCTTCCCTCTGCCATCCATCCGAATACTCTTCTCCCAACTCTCCAGGATCCAGCTCCCCGGGATTGGGACCCCAGCTCTGCCTTCTGACACCATCCCCCCTCCCAGGCTGTGCCCCCCTCCCCTTGTCTGGCTTGGGACGGTGGGGAAAACGTTGATGGAAAAGTTTTACCAATTCTGGAGCATGCACATCAGCTGCATCTTCCCATGATCTGTCAGCCACCCCATAGCCTTTCCAGTGAATCAAGTACTGCAGCTTGTGGCGTCTGATCCTGGAATCTAAGATCTCCTCAACTTCAAACTCAAGCTGCTCATTTACCAGGAGTGGAGCTCCGGGAGGTTCCTCCGGCCGTAACTCACTGGGAGGGGCGGCTTTCGTTAAGAGGGATCGATGGAACACAGGATGTATTTTAAACGTGTCAGGCAGCTTCAGTTGGTACGCCATGGGATTGATTTGAGTTTCTATTTCGAAAGGACCCACCCTCTTGTCTTGTAATTTTCTACATTTGCCCGGCATCTGGAGGAAGCGGGTGGACAGCCATACCTGGTCTCCCGGTTGAAGGGGGGGGCCCTCCTTCCTGTGCAGGTCAGCAACTCGCTTGTACTCCGTTTTGGCTTCGTTTAACTGCTGTTTCAGTGTCTGTTGCGCCGCTTGCAATTCCTTAAGGAAGTTCTCAGCTGCCGGTACCAGCATTCCTTCTGAGCTGCTTGGAAAGACTTTAGGATGGAATCCATAATTAGCGAAGAACGGGGTTTGTTGAGTGCTGGAGTGCAGAGAATTGTTGTAGGCGAACTCTGCAAAATGCAAATATGATACCCAGTCAGTCTGTTGATAGGACACATAACTTTGTAAATATCTTTCCAAAACGGCGTTCAAGCGTTCCGTCTGCCCATCTGTCTGTGGGTGATGGGCGGAGGAGAGTTTTAATTCCGTCTGCAACTGTTTCCACATTGCTCTCCAAAATTTGGCTGTGAACTGAGTTCCTCGGTCTGAGACTACGCTGTTTGGCAATCCATGCAGCCGGTAGACTTCTTTTATGAATAACTTGGCCATTTCTTTAGCCTCTAAGGCCCCTGCACAAGGAAGAAAGTGTGCCATTTTGGTAAGTAGATCCACCACTACTAAGATGGCTGTCATTCCTTGGGACTTGGGTAGATCAGTTATAAAATCCATGGAGAGGTCCTTCCAGGGTTCGTGTGGGACAGGCAACGGTTGTAACAGTCCTGCTGGTGTCCCTGTTTGTGTTTTTGTCCGCAGACAGACAGAGCAGGACTTTACATAACTCTCAATATCCCGACGCATTTTAGGCCACCAGAAGTCCTTGGCCACGTTCTGAATGGTCTTGTAAATCCCAAAGTGTCCCGCTGTGATGGAATCATGACACTGGCGTAGGATTCTGAGCCTTAATTCCCCTTCTGGCACATATCTGGCGGTTTTGAACCATAACAGTCCATTTCTCCAGTGAAAGGTTACTTCTGAGTCTTGACCTTGTCCCGTCTCCTGCTGATATTTTAGCATGTCTGCATCTTCTTGTTGTGCCTTTTTGAGTTCCTCTTCCCATGAAGGCTGGCATACTCCCAACGTTAATTTCTCTGGCAGGATTACGTACTGAGGCTGGTCCTCGGATTCACTTTCTTTGTATTGTGGCTGTCTGGATAAGGCATCCACTCTCTGGTTTTTGGCTTGGACATGGTAAGTAATCTGGAAGTTAAACCTAGTGAAGAACTGGGACCATCTTATCTGTCTCTGGTTCAGCTTTCTGGCTGTTTGGAGGCTTTCAAGATTCTTGTGGTCGGAGTGCACTTCAATTCGATGAGAGGTCCCCTCTAGGTATTGTCTCCAGTTTTCAAAAGAGTCCTTGATGGCCAGCAGCTCCTTCTTCCAAACTGTGTAGTTCTTCTCTGCAGGCTTTAACTTCCGAGAGAAGTACACACAGGGGTGCAGCTCCTTCCCTTCTTGGTCTAATTGTAGCAGGACCCCCCCGATGGCAAAATCTGAAGCATCTGCTTCCACTACGAAAGGGCGGTTCGGATCAGCAAAGCGCAGAATGGGCTCAGTAGCAAACCTTCTCTTCAGCTCCTCAAAGGCCTCGGTGGCGTTCTCTGTCCGTTGAAACTTCTTCTTCCCCCTTAAACAGTCAGTCAGAGGAGCTGTTAATTTGGAAAACCCTGGAATGAACTTTCTGTAATAATTGGCAAACCCCAAAAACCGTTGTACATCCTTTTTGGTGACAGATTGGCCCCAGTCCAATATGCAGCTTACTTTCCCTGGGTCCATCTCCACGCCTTCTGCTGAGATTCGATATCCAAGGAAGTCTAGAGACTTGAGGTCAAATCCACATTTCTCTAATTTAGCATACAGGTGATTTTCTCTCAGTCTCTTCAACACCGTCTTCACATGCTGGTCGTGGTCTTCCTGGTTCTTTGAGAACACCAGGATATCATCTAAGTAACAGATTACATATGTGTCCAACAAGTCTCTAAACACGTCGTTCATGAATTTTTGAAAAATTCCTGGACTTCCACAAAGCCCGAACGGCATGACCAGGTATTCATACTGTCCGTAAGCGGTCAAGAATCCTGTTTTCCATTCATCTCCCTCCTTCATTCTGATCAGATTGTACACTCCTCTCAAATCCAACTTCGTGAAGATTTTTGCAGAGCGCAGTCGGTCCAGCAACTCTGAGATCAGGGGCAGCGGGTAGCTGTTGGGGATGGTGATCTGGTTCAATGCGCGATAGTCGTTACAGGGTCTGAGTTCCCCCCCTTCTTTTTCACAAACAATAGTGGCGCTCCAGCAGGAGATTGTGAGGGGCGTATGAATCCTCGCCTCAGGTTTTTATCCAGGAATTCCTTCAGGGCCTCCCTCTCATTCTCTGTGAGAGAGTAGATTCTCCCTGATGGGATGCTGGCTCCTGGCACTAGGTCAATCGCACAGTCGTAAGGGCGGTGGGGGGGTAAAGTCTCTCTCTTTTTCATCAAACACATCTTTGAATTCTTCATACTTTGGCGGCAGGGTCACTTGCTCGATCTCTTGCACTGCCCCCACTAAGGTGTTCTTGATGCCTTCAGGTTGACAGTTCTCCTGGCAATACTGTGAGGTGAACCACACCACCGCCTCCTTCCAACTTATTTTGGGTTCATGCTTTGCTAGCCAGGGCATTCCCAGAATCACCTCAAAGTTCGAGAGATCTGACACGTATAGCGAAATGAACTCTTCGTGCCCAGGGATTTGAAGTTTCACTTCCTCCGTGGCTTGTGTCACCCCTCCTGACTTCAGGGGTCTCCCATCAATAGTCTCCACAGCTAGGGGAGCGTCCAGTTTCCACCGGGAAATTCCATGACGCTTGACTAACTTTGCATCAATAAAATTTGTGGAGGCTCCACTGTCAATTAAGGCAGTGGAATTAAACACCACTCCTCTGGAAGTTGTAATCCGAATAGGCAAGACCAACACCCCCTTTGAGGGAGGTTGGATCGTTGGGGGGCCTTTATACAACGCTGCCCCCAGTCCACCGGCCTGCACGTGGACTGGGTGTTCTAGTTTCCCGACGGCTCGGCTTTCCCCCATTTCAGTCCACAGTCTCTGGCCACATGGCCCAGCTTTGAACAATAAAAGCATAAACGTTCCCGGCGTCGTCTTTCCTTTTCTTCTTCTGACAGTCTTGGCCTAGCCCCTCCCTGTCCCTCAGTTGCATTACCTGCCATCCCTGTAGTGGGAAGGGTCTTGTTGCGGGATGCCGAGGCTGAGTATCTCGGGACCTCCTGCTTCCTTTCCAGGTGCCTTCCTTCCATCCGGTGATCTATCTGTAGGCATAGCCGGATGAGCCCTGGTAGGTCAGCGGGGGGGGGAGGTCCTGGCCAACTCATCCAGGATTTCAGCATTTAATCCACTCTGGTACATAAACATCAGGGCGGCGTCATTGTAACCAGTTTCCTGGGACAGAATTTTAAAAGCGTTGGTGTACTCGGGAACAGTCCCTTTAGCTTGCTTCAGAGCGCCTAGTTGCCGCGCTACTGTTTCAGCCCTTTGCGGGTCTTGAAACATCTCGGTCATCTCCTGTATAAATCCTCTGTACCTTCCTAAGACAGTATCCTTTCTCACGAGATACGGAGTCACCCATTTTGCAGCTTCTCCCTCCAGGAGGCTAATCACGAAAGCTACTTTAGCCCCATCGTCTGGAAATTCCGTGTGCCTGACATCCAGATATAACTCACATTGAGCCACGAAGGTTGCCAACTGATCACTTTGTCCCGCGTATTTTGGGGGCAATCCAATGGGAACCTTTACTACGGCAGCTGGAGGGGCTGTTCGCATCTGGTCTATCGTGGCCTTCAAGGTTTGATTATCTGTCTTCAGCGCCTTGACTGCTGCTAGCAGGGCTTGAACATCCGTCTGCAAATCAGCTACCTTAGTCCTCAGGAGTTCCACTTCTTCCGTCTCAGAAGTGGGGTTCGTCCCCCATGCTGCTCCCTTTGACATCTTGTCCCAGTCAAGTGAAGAGAGCGTTGAGGGTGATTTAGGTGGCTCTGTCAAGCTGTCAGGCCCAGGATGTGACTCAGGAACCAGACCAACGATTGTAGTTAATTCGTGTTTTATTAGGGTAATGTCCAAACAAAGACTGCGTTTTCTCATGAATCAATACAGGGATACAGGTCCTGCGGCATTGGGAGAAAGTTGACAGAGCAAGGGACTTCTTCCCGCCTGTTCTTTAAGAAGGGGCCAAACGGGCACGCAATCTTTCGTTCCTCCTTAACTGCCCCTCAGGTACTGCCCGCCTTCCCCCCTTCTCTCCTGTCTTTTCAGCTGTCTGCGTGTGCGTGGTGAGGGGGGAAGCATCACCCCCTCCTCTTCTGAAGTTTCCGATTCCAGGATGGGGGATAGGGGAGGGGCTGATGCTAAACTGCCTCCCCGCTTTTCGGCTGTGAGCAGCCCTCCCTCTTCCCCCTCTTGCTCTGAGCCTGAAAGAGGGGGAGGCGTGAGAATGTCCAGGGAGGGCTCAGGCTCCCTGTTGCTAAGCGACCTTATCACTGGCAGTTCCTCTGTTTCGTCTTCGCTCCAAAGGGGGGAAGTTCCTCCCCCTTCCCTCTGCCATCCATCCGAATACTCTTCTCCCAACTCTCCGGGATCCAGCTCCCCGGGATTGGGACCCCAGCTCTGCCTTCCGACACAACCCTACCCATTAAAAACTAGCAGGTCAGGGAGATGAGTTGGTTAGAATCCCTGCTGTCTACCTTTTTATGTGTGGAGACTTTCTTGTTAGTTGGAGGTGCATATTAAGTGGTGCCAGTCCCCTACCTGCAGTCTCAACATGGGCAGCTGTTTATGTAGTCTACCTCTTGGATTAGTTGCAGAAGAGTTTGACTGTTGTGGCAAAATTTGTAAGTTTTTAATCAGTGTCCGCACTTGGCCTTACATCTCTGTTTGAGGGAAAACAAAAGACCAAAGGGCTTCCTATCAATAGCTTACCTATTGAAAAGTGGTTGTGAAGGAATTTTGCTGAATCAAAGGCTCTTTGATAACATCATTTACTGGGTCTCACCAGATTTCTTTTCCTGAGATGTAACAGAGGTCTTGTCTCCAGTGTTTGAACTCCTATGGTATAACGGTAGGGATGGGTGAGAATTTCAATTCAGTTCACATTTCAAGCCAAATCTGTCAAATTTGCACTTTCCGAAAAATAGGAGAACTGACACACAGCCATCCTTCGAAATTCACACTTATTCAAATTTTGTGATGTAGTTTGCCAACCAACCAAAGTTTACAAAAATGCCTATTAGTGAAAATAACTAATAGTTATTCTAAAATAAAATAAATAATAGTTTAAAATACAACTTTAAAACAATGTTAAACAACTTACAATTGCAGAAATCCTACTGGGAGGAAGGGAAGGATATAAATTTAATAAACAAGCAAACATCACAACAAAAGGGTGGGACCTAGGGTGTCAAGGGCCAGGTTAAATACATGTGTCTTAAGCATTCACCTTAAACTGTACATAAAATTGCCAGATGCACCTCTGTGGGGAGTCAGGATCATTCAGACCATGGTATTCCTGGTCTCTATCTATGGATGTGAAAGTTAGACAGTGAAAAAAGCGGATAAGAGAAAAATCAACTCATTTGAAATATGGTGTTGGAGGAGAGCTTTGCACATATCATGGACTGCGAAAAAGACAAATAATGGGATGTTAGAACAAATTAAACCAGAACTGTCACTAGAAGCTAAAATGACGAAACTGAGGTTATCATACAAGATCTGAACAGGGTGGTGTATAACAGATGCTATTGGAGATCGCTGATTCATAGGGTCGCCTAAGTCATAATTGACTTGAAGGCATATAACAACAACAGTGAATGTCCTCCCCCTGGCCACCATTCCCTAGGCTTCAGAGGGCAGTTGAATTATAAGAAGGCCCCTCTTCTGAACAAAACACCTGAAAAGGTCTGTAGGGAAGGAGGCGATCTTTAAGATATTTGGGGCTCAGGTTGCTCAGGGCTTTAAACACTTAACATGAGCTGGAATTGGACCTGGAACTGAACTGGCAACCAATGCAGCTGTTTTAAAACAGGGGTTATAAGATTCAAATGGACCCTCAGGTAGGAATCTGGCTGCTGCATTTTGACCAAGTTGTCAAGTTTTGAAGTTTCCAAGTTGTCTTCAAGGACAGCATTACATAGAATGCATTGTAATAATCCAGTCTGGAAGTTCCCAGAGGATATAGTCATTTCTCTCCAAAAGAGGCTGTAGATGGTGAACCAGTTAGAGCTGGAAAAAGCCACTCCTGTCCACCAAGACCACTTGAGCCTCAAGTGACAGTGTTGAATCTAGGAGCACCCCAAATCTGTGGACCTCTCTTATAACACTAGAACTCAAGGGGAGCTAATAAAGGTGAATGTTGGAAGATTCAAGACAGGCAAAAGAAAGTGCTTCTTCAACCAACACATAATTAAATTATTATTATTATTTATTAGATTTGTTAGACGCCCATCTGGCAGAAATTAATCTGCCACTCTGGGCGACGTACAACAAAACACAAATCCATTCCATATAAAAACAAACAGAGAACATTAAAAAATTAAACCCCCCTAGAACTGCAATCTGCCAGCTTAACCCCCCTCCCATGCCTGGTTAAAGAGCCAGGTCTTCAAGGCCCGTCAAAAACACAGCAAGGAGGGGGCCTGGCGGAGGTCGGTTGGAAGGAGTTCCAAAGTGAGGGAGCCATGACTGAGAAGGCTCTAGACCTGGTCCTCACCAATCTAGCTGCTTTTATGGGGGGAATAAGGAGTAGACCATTCATGGACGATCTTGTTGGCCGACGCCCCTGGTGAGAGTGGAGGCCTCCCTTTAGGTAGAGTGGGCTGGCTTCAAATAGGGCCTTAAAGGTTAAAGCCAGGACCTTGAATTTGGCCCAAGCAGCCACCAGTAACCAGCGCAGCTCCTTGAGGACTGGAGTAATATGATCTCAGCGGCAGCTGCCTTTAATCAGGTGAGCCGCTGCATTCTGCAGCAGCTGCAGCTTACGGACCATTTTCCAGGGAAGACTCACTTATAAAGCATTACAGTAGTCCAAATGAGACAGAACCAAAGCATGTACTACTGAAGGAAGCAGGCAGCTCAGGTGCAAGGGCATATCCTACGTATGAGGTGAAGTTGATAAAGCGCCGCCCGAGTAACGGCTGTCACCTGCGCCTCCATAGATAACTAGGAGTCAAGAATGACCCCCAAACTCCAGACCTGGTCTCTCAGGGGCAATTGTACCCCATTGAGCACCAGATCAGTGATCCCCAACCTGTCTTTGTCACCCACCAACAGTACCTCAGTTTTATCAGGATTCAGCCTAAGCTTATTCCTGCTCATCCAATCCCTCACCGACTCCAGACACTTAGATATTTTATTATTTATTTATTTATTTTCATTTCTAGACCGCCCATAGCTAATAGCTCTCTGGGCGGTGTACAAAACGAGATTAAAATACAATATAGAATAAAATCAGTAACAGAAAGGAACACATTAAACTAAAACATTAAACATAAAACATTGAACATTAAAATGCCTGGGAGTACAGCCAGGTCTTAACCTGGCGCCTAAAATAAAGAACCGTAGGCGCCAGGTGTATTTCCTCCGGTAAGCTGTTCCATAATTCGGGGGCCACCACAGAAAAGGCCCTAGTTCTAGTAACAGTCCTCCGGGCAGCCTGGTGAGTTGGTACCCAGAGGAGGGCCTTAGATACTGAACGAAGTGAGCGGATAGGTTCATAGCGGGAGAGGCGTTCCACAAGGTATTGCGGTCCCACACCGTGTAAGGCTTTATAGGTCAACACCAGCACCTTGAATCTAGCTCGGAAACAAACGGGTAGCCAGTGCAAGCGAGCCAGGACAGGTGTTATATGCGCAGACCGATTGGTCCTTGTCAACAGTCTGGCTGCCGCATTTTGCACTAGCTGAAGTTTCCGAACAGTCTTCAAGGGCAGCCCTACGTACAGCGCATTACAGTAATCCAATCTAGAAGTTACCAGAGATAACATTTCTATTGCCACTAGTGGGGAGGATTTAAATGAGAGGAAAATCTGCGTATCGTCTGCATATTGATGGAATTCCATACCGGATCTCCTAATGATATCTCCCAGTGGCCTTATATAGATGTTGAATAACATCAGGGAGAGTATGGAGCCCTGTGGCCCCTCACAAGTGAGGGGCCAGGGCTCAGAGACCTAATCTCCCAACACCACTCTCTGGTATCTCCCAAAGAGGAAGGAATGGAACCACCATAAAACGGTGCCTCCGATACCTAGATTCTCTAGACGATCTAACAAGATACCATGGTCAACAGTGTCAAAGGCCGCTGAGAGATCCAAGAGAACAAGGAGGGTAAATTCCCCTCTATCCAGTGCCCTTCTCATATCATCCACCAGAGCAACCAGCACTGTTTCTGTCCCATGTCTGGGTCTGAAACCTGATTGAAATGGGTCAAGGTAATTCACTTCCTCTAACTACGCTTGTAGTTGGTTCACCACCACCCGCTCGACCACCTTACCCAGGAATGGTAAATTTGAAACTGGGTGGAAGTTGTTTAAATTCAGGGGGTCTAAGGAGGCCTTTTTCAGAATTGGAGTTATTATTGCCTCTTTAAAGGCAGATGGCAGATGACCTTCCCCAAGGGACGCATTAACCACTGCCTTGATCCCCTCGCCCAGTTTGACTTTACAGCTCATAATGAGTCATGCTGGGCAAGGGTCGAGTATGCAGGAGGTTGGTTTAAGCGAGGAGAGGACCCTAACTACTTCCTCAGAGGCAAGGAGCTGAAAACGGTCCCACAACCCTAAGGGCTCACTGGTCACCTCAGGTTCAATTACTGTGGCAGGCGGAATGGTGCTCTTGATGTGGTCAATTTTGTCTGCAAAATGTTTTGCAAAATCATTACAGGAGGCCTTGGCCTGCTCTGTCGGGGCTGGGGCAGCTGGCCCCACCAGACTATGGACCACCTGGAACAGTCTCCTCGGGCAGCACTCCGCGGCAGCAATAGAGGCCACAAAAAACTCCCTTTTTGCTAAACTATGGAATTTACTCCCACAAGAAGCAGTGATGGTGATTTTGGACAATGTCGTGAGTCCCATGGAATGGTCTTGGAGCAGTGAAGACAAAGAAGAGAGATGGACTGGGACTTGAGTGGGGGCCTAGTGACTTGCATTCAGTGGGCGTTGAGGCCAAAGGTCTCAGTGCCGCTGACAGTGACAGCTCTGCCCCCATAGTGCCAACTGCAACTGATGAAGCACTGTCCGATCAGGAAGCCGCCTCTTCACCTTCCCTTCATCCCCCTTCCTTGCTCACCCCATTGTCGCTGCTGCACACCCCTCCTCCTAAGGAGGAGGACCTTGCTGAAGTGTCTCCGCTGCCCTCACCACAGACAAGTAGGTTACAGCACTGGCAGGCTTAAAGGGTTCCCACTGTCCCACTAAAGAGTGCTTACATGTGTGCGCACTCCCGACCGTTGATACCTTTCTCACACAAGTAGGAGCAGCCCACCCTCACTTGAGTTGTAAGGGGACGTGTCTAATTACTGCAACAATGTCTTAGCACTGTGTATTTGTGCCAAGTTATGCTCTGTAGAGCTGCTCAATCCTATGTAACCTGTAAGCTGATTCATGAAGCACTCTGAACTGAAATTTTCCATTAAACCTATTAAAGAAAAGCACACCTTCTGACTTCAACGGATTTGGGCAGGACAGATGGCTTTAAAAGAGGATTATACAAATACATGGAGGATAGAGGTATCATTGGGCATTAACCACAATGGCTATGTTCTCCCTCCACTGTCAGAGACAGTGTGCCTATGTATGCCGCTTCCTGGGAATCATAAATGAGGAGAGTGCCCTTGCACTCAAGTCCTGCTTGTGGGCTTTCTATAGGCATCTGGTTGGCCATGGTGAGAACAGGATGCTGGAGTAGATGGATCTTTGGCCTGATCCGGCAATGCTCTTCTCATGTTCTTGACTTGGAGATATTAAAAGCAACCAATTGCACACACAGGGTGAATTAGGATCCCACTGGTAACCTCTAAAATATACAATTTCTTCCTCTTAGATGATATTGCACGTGTGTTCGGGGGAATGAATGGGAGGCAAAGGTAGTATTTTGGAATATAGCAGTGACCTTTGACATAATTATGCTATTGTCGTTGCTACTTTTGAATTTCATTCATTGAATTTCATCCATTTCTCCCACTGATTTTTAAAAAAATATAAAAATTAAAAGTTACATTTTAAAAGTGAAGGATTCTCATTCCTTTCTTACCATTCCAAGACATGCATCTGCTGCATAATGATCCTACCCTACAAGTTTACAATATTTTTTTTAAAAAATGGATGCAATCCTATACCCACTTTTATTTAAGAGCAAAGCCCATTGATATAGTAATAATAATAATAAAATTTTATTTGTTAGTCGCCTATCTGTCCGACTTAATGGACACTCTAGGCGACTTAGATAGAGTAAAATATACAATATACAATATGCAATCAACACATTCATCAAATTAATCTAACACCAAAAACAGTAATTAAAACATCAAAAAAAACTAATCCACCCCAACGTTCTTATAGGCCTGCCTGAATAGCCAGGTCTTTAAAGCTCAGCGGAAACTCATCAGGGAGGAGGCATGTCGGAGATGGTAAGAGAGAGAATTCCAGAGGGTGGGGGCCACAACCGAGAACGCTCTCTCTCTGGTCCGCACCAGCCTAGCTGTTTTGACTGGTGGGACCGAGAGGAGGTTCTGTGTGGCTGATCTTGTAAGGCGGCCCAATTGGTGATACTGGAGTTGGTCCTTCAGATAAGCTGGGCCGAAACCGTATAGGGTTTTAAAGGTTAACACCAACACCTTGAATTGGGCCCGGTAAACCACTGGTAAACAGTGTAGATCTACCAACACCGGGGTGATGTGATCCCGGCAGCGGCTATGCTTAATCAAGCGTGCCGCCGCATTCTGTACCAGCTGCAGTTTCCAGACCGTTTTCAAGGGTAACCCCACATAGAGCGCATTACAATAGTCTAAGCGAGAGGAGACCAGGGCATGTATCACTCGTGGGAGCAGATGTATAGGAAGGTAGGGTCGCAGCCTTTGTATCAGATGTAATTGATACCAAGCTGCCCGGCTCACCGCCAAAACCTGAGCCTCCATGGACAGCTGGGAGTCAAGAATGACCCCTAGGCTGCGGACCTGGTCCTTTAGGGGTAATCTCACCCCATTAAGTACCAAGTCGATGTCTCCCAACCTTCTCTTGTCACCCACGAGCAACACCTCGGTCTTGTCGGGGTTCAGCTTCAGTCTATTTTCGCCCATCCATCCACTTACGGACTCCAGGCACTTGGACATGGTCTTCACAGCCAACTCTGGTGAAGATTTAAATGAGAGATAGAGCTAAGTGTCATCTGCATATTGGTGACACTGCAGCCCAAAACTCCTGATGATGGCTCCCAGCGGCTTCACATAGATGTTAAATAGCATGGGGGAGAGGATAGAACCCTGTGGTACTCCACAATTCAGAGGCCAAGGGTCTGAAACCTCATCCCTCAATGCCACCCGTTGGTACCTGCCTGAGAGATAGGAATGGAACCACCGTAAAACAGTGCCCCCTATTCCCAATCCCTCAAGGCAATTTAACAAGATACCGTGGTCAACGGTATCAAAAGCCGCTGAGAGATCCAGGAGGACGGGGAAGGTATATTCACCCCTATCCAACGCCCTCCTCATATCATCTACCAGAGCGACCAAGGCTGTTTTAGTTCCATGTCCAGTCCTGAAGTCCGATTGGAAAGGATCTAAATAATCTGCTTCATCCAAGTGTGTCTGTAGTTGCTTGGCCACCACTTGCTCTATCACCTTGCCCAAGAATGGTAAGTTGGAGACTGGGTTGATGTCAATGGAGCTGACTTCTGAGAAGACATGCATAGGGTTGCACTATCAATTTGTTACTCTCTTAGAATAAACAGGATTTTCATCCAATTTGACATGACACTAAGTGAATCAATGCAACAGTTTTATTCAAACTTTCATTTTTAAAAACATACTTTTGAAAGTAAAATAAATGTTTCCATATGTGAATTGATTGGTACTTTATGATGGAATAGAAACCCCCTTCCCCACAAACCTCCTTGTGTGGTGTCTTTTCCATGACCTTCCTTCTCCTTTTCTCTTCTGCTTTACCAAATGACTTTGGGGATCCATGTGCACGCTGACCCTTAGAGCAATGTGGTCAATGGTGACACGTTTACCTATCTTACCATCTCTCACTAGAGAGCTTCATGAAAAGAGCAAGATAAAAAAAAAGAGTAGCCTGGGAGAAAAAAAAATCCATTCAGCATATGGCATTTATACATTAAAAAAACATTTAGATTAGAGGGTTTCTGAGACCAGTTCCATTTGTTAGCACTTCACATCTGTTGCCTTGAGATAGCATCTCTTTCAGTCAAATAAAATGGTTAGCAAAAGAAAGGTAAAATATTAAAAAATTGTGTTCTTCGGAACAGAGTTTTATGTGGTTTCCCCCTCCCCTGGCAAGTAAATCTATCATTCTGAAAGTTTTAGGGTTCCTTTAATCTTCAGTGCAATTGCTGAGAATAATGGCCTTGGCCATCATTACCGCAGCAACTCAAAGCCAAGTTGGGTTGGAAAATGGTTGGACTGGATTTGCAAAACAAAAAACGAGAAAGGAGGCCTTTACTAAAAATACTCCCGCTATCTGCCACTATCCATTTGCGTGCAAGATGAAATGGGTCAGATAATATCTCTCTTTTTTTTCTGGGAGTGAGGCATGTGGCTGAAATAGAAATGGCTTTGAGTATTATCTCAGGGTTCTTCTTGGTAAACTATGCTCTATTTTGGAAACAATGTCTCAAGGTAGAGGGAGATGGCTGTGCATCAGATCTTTCTTTTCACTGAACGCGTGAAGGTATCAAGAATTGCAACTGATCCTGCTGTCCTAAACACACTTACCAAGGAGTACACCCATTGAACTCAGTGGGGCTTCCTTATGAGTATATAATTATGTGTATAGAATTGTTCTGTAAGGAACAGGAAAGGACTAGAAGGCCCAAAAGGGAAGGCAATGAGTAAACAAAGGATCATAGCACAGTGGTAGAACATCTGCTTTGCATGCAAACAGTCATTGGTTCCATCCCTGGCATCTTCAGGTAGGGCTAGTAGAGAACCCTGTCTGAAATCCTGGAGAGCTACTCCCAGCCAGTATAGGTGAAAAGGTCAGTATTTAGGAAGGTGCCTTAGACCGAGTCAGATCATTGGTCCATTTAGCTCAATAGTGACCTTTTAGTTACCATCACTCATTTGCTAGTATAGTCATTCAACTTGGACCTCAGAGGAGCCTGAAATCCAAGTCAACTGTACACGTATTGGAAGTGTCAAACCTCTAATAATGCATTCTGTCTCATCCTTTTGTCGTTGTGGTTATATGCCTTCAAGTTGATTCATTCATTCATTCATTGGCGATCACTCGTAGCCGAGTAAGATTGCCTTCCAAGATAAGGTCTTTAACGGTGGGTCCGTAAGTGACTGTGGAGGCCAATTCTGGATCCACACAGTCTCCCACAGTGAGGACATAGGTTTCCAGATGGAAGATGGTCATGATGAGGATTTGCTTGATGTGGCTTCCGCTTAGCTTGTCTGTCACTTTCGTCCTGTACTCGTGCTTCTTCAAAGTCCATAGCACCTTTGATAATGGCCGACCTCCAGTTGGGACGCTCATGGGCCAAGGCTTCCCAGATCTCAATGCTTATGTTACATTTTTTTAGATTAGCTTTGAGAACATCTTTAAACCTCTTTTGCTGTCCACCAATATTCTGTTTTCCATCCTTAAGTTGAGAGTAAAGTAGCTGCTTTGGAAGACAGTGGTCAGGGATTCGAACAACATGGCCGGTCCAGCGAAGTTGATGTTGGAGGATCATTATCTCGACACTGGTGGTCTTTGTTTCTTCCAATACACTAACATTAGTCCGCCTATCTTCCCAAGTAATTTGCAGAATTTTCTGGAGGCAGCTTTGGTGGAATCTTTCAAGAAGTTGAGTGGCATTTATAGATGGTCCATGTTTCACAGGCGTACAGTAAGGTCGGTAGTACAATGGCTTTGTAAATAAGCATTTTGGTCTCCCTGCGAATATCCCAATCCTCCAACACTCTACGTTTCATTCGGGAGAATGCGGCGCTCTGTAAAAGCTGATATTGATGGTTTGAGCTTGTCAAGTTGATTATGACATATGGCGACCCTATGAATCTTTTTTTATATATATATTCATAGGGTTTTCATGGTAAGAGATATTCAGAGGTGGTTTACCATTGCCTTCCTCATCCTTAGTCTCATCCTTAGTTGTTGCCGTATCTCCAGGTCAACAACAAATCAATTCCATCCAAACCAGCTTTCATCTCCTAGGCATTGTTCCTTATCAAAAGGAATGGGGAAGAACTTTGATTCAGTTCACATTTTGCATTTCAAGTTGAAACTATCAAATCCGCACTTTCTGAAACAATATGAGAACCAAAACAAAGGCATCCTTTGAAATTTGCACTTATCTGAATTTTTGCCATGGAGTTCTCCAATCAAAGTTTTAAAAAATGCATATATTAGGGGAAAGTAAGTGCATAAAAATGAATAGTGAAAACATTATACTAGAAGTTGCTTGCAAAAAATGTGTACATTAGTCAAAACTGCAAAGAAAAATGTGTTAGAAGAAATTTGCACTAAAATGCTGGAGGATTTTCATGACAATTTTTTTTAAAAAAAAATACAAATTGCTGCAGAAATGTGGAGAAATGAGTTTAAGATTGGAAAATGAGAAACTAACAGAACCAAAACTGAGAGATCCTTCCATCCCCAGTATACATATTCAAATGCCCTTGCATGATGTAATAAACATAACTTATTTTTAAAATATTTAGATAGTTGCTACTTGTTTTTTTTAGCTTTGTATATTTCACAGAGAACAAATGTTTTATTAGTGTACTCAATTGTTGTCACTATCCAGAAGGAAGCCAGCTTGTGGGGGGAAAGTCTCTCTATATAATGGTTTTATGATGACTTTTAATTGCTTTATTTTCTGAATAGTTCATTTTTATGTACCCTGGTCAGAAATACTAACAATTAAGCAGTATATAAATGCCTTAATTGATTAAAGATTTTAAGAAGCATCATATAAAAATACATCTTCTGAATAAGGTTATTTCAACATCTGTATATACTCATTCACTTTCACAGCCCTGACTTTAATTTCCTGATTTGTAGCAAACAAGTTTGAACATTTCTGAGGGCATCTGTTTGTGTATACTTAACTTGCCTATTTTTAATCATTTTAGCACATTTCTTACTGAGCAAAAAGATGGAAAACAGGAATTGAGGACTACTACTTAGAAATGAAAATCTCACAGAGTAGGGAGCAACTATGCAACATTTCACATAACAAAAATCCACAAAGTGTATAGTTATGTTATCAACACCCTTCCACACCCACAAGAACATATGGTCCCACTGTTTGTGCAAATAAGCAACTATTGCTTAAAGTAGATGTTTCTATTAACACTGTGATTAATTACTAAAAACAACCGGGTGTAAGTATGATCTCCGCTAACTGCCTTTCTCATCATGCTTTTCTCTACATTCTGCTTGATCATAGTAGGAAAGTTGCTTTGCTGAATAACTTGACAAATAGACATCTAGCATCATAAAATCAATTGGATACCATATACTTACGACTTACTTGTAAACCTGTTTTATAATTGGAGTAGTGAGAAATATCTTCCTGAATATTTGTAGAGATTCATTCCCTACTCCATATCTGACTGAAGGGGATGAATGGAAAACAGTAACACTACAAGCCAACATTCTGTCCCATGTGCAGGTGTCTCAACTACAATATGCAGGAGTGCTGGTCTCTGTTATGAGTTTCAGCCTATAGGCATAAAAATGTCCCATGTTTTGACTTTGCTTGTTATTGGGATGTCTTCATCCACCAGAGAACATCAGCTGTGTAATGCCCTCTCAGAAAAACAAAATATTGGGCCATCAAAGTTTAGATCAGTGGTGGTAAACCTGTGGCTCTCCACATGTTGCTGGAGTACAGCTCCCATTATCTTTGACCATTGGCCATGTTGGCTGTGTTGCTAACTACAAGTGACCTGAATTGGGGGAGTGATCGACGGAAAGGTAATCTATGTTTCCCTCTGCTGATTTCTCCTCTAAAGTGTTTGTTATTTTTGCAGGCTTTGCTCCTTCCTTTCCTCCCTTTTCTTCCTGTCCTTGTTCTCTGTTAGTTAGTTATGGCTCCCTGAGTGGAAGTCACATGGCTGCTTATTCTTTCAATTATCAGAATTAAAAGACCAGTTATTTCTGCACTCTGGTGCAATACATACACATATGCATACATCAAAAACTCTAATAGGTTGATGGGATTTGTAGTCCAAAACCACCTGGAGGTTCACAGGTTTCCCTGTTTAGATAGTTCAGTTGTGCAACCAGGCTATAAATAGAAAGGGTATAAAGGACACTTCAATTGTGTGAAAGTTTTACCTGTCTTTAGCTATATTCTATACATCCAGATCCTGTGCATCCAGTTCCTATGCCCAATAAGAACTGTGTGGCATACACGGGGTGTGGGCATATAAGGTAGCTACTGCTTTGTCATTAATGCCAGCATTTAAGACATCAGCATTCCTCACAATTGGAGTCCTAGTCTGAATTTTCCTTATGTAAGTGGAATTTCTTAAATTCTGGATCATAAAAAACCCTCTTCTCTGGACAGGGAAACTGTGGGATAAGTAATACACTTCTAAAAAACATTAGTATGTGTGCCAGTCTAAATGTGTAGAACATTTGCATGCTCTTGCTGTATAGCCCTTGGGACAGCTAATGCGGGTGAGCAAATGCTCCACACATTTAGACTGGAACACATGCTAGAAGCATTTAAACATTACAGACCATTGCATGGTTTGCCTCCCAGGGAAATGGTTTTATCAGCAAAACTGCAAAGATAGGGTTTGACAATTAAATTGGCACATAGTTATCTAATGTAGAGTGCCATGCTAAATGCAATAAAAGGTGAAAGATCCCCTGCCACTTGGGCTGTGCAAAAATCTTTTGGTCTTGGATGTGAGCCTCCAAAACTGATTGCAAACAAGTGTTGCATACCTTGATTCTGTGGGAGAGTGTTTTTTTTTTAAAGGCTTTTGAGGGCCTCATGCCTCCGAACATAGGCAGAGCTGTCCTTGCAAAGGGAGCATGTTTGTGTAAACACATACACACACTGAAGGAATAAACATCAATACCCTATACAACAGGGCCAGGGGACCTGTGCCCTTCCAGATGATGTTACACTACAGCTCCCATAATCTCTGGCCCCTAGCCATGTTGGCTGAAACTGATGGGATTTGGACTCCAACAACATTTAGAGGGCCACAAGTTCCCCAGTGCTGCTATAGAAGATACAAAAATAGGGGGGAAACACACATGTGCAACACAGTGCAATATCTCCTTCAGTAGAACGCTTACAAGTTCAGGATCCTTAACAGAAGGGTAGGGGGTGGCAGTGTAGAATGCATAATATGTGTCCCAGCAATGCCCCAGGTGACCCCAGCCTCAAACAGCAGTCCACCTATTCCAAACTCTGCTCATCCCAGGAGATCTTGATCCTTAGTACTGCTCTATCCCTCTCCTATCCTTTAAGACTGAGAACAACTAAAATGTCTCATACAATCTTTGTTTACCATACTTTGCTCTACCATTCTCCAACACTAATCTGAACGCTCAGTTGAAATCCTGAGTTGAGCTTGTTTGAAAAAATTTCCAACACATTTATAGAAAGGCACTTTTCCAGTGAGAATTGGAAAACCAGCATGTAGCAGTCACTGTCACCAACTGTGTCCTATTCAGCTGTACCAGTATTTTCAATCCAGAGTTAGTTACACATACTCCATATATATTAATGCAGAGGCATCAGTTTACCGAGTAACTATAACTCTTCTAAAGCAGACGAGAGTACAATGCAGTATATAATGTCCCTGTACCTAATCATTCCTAAAGTGTAGAGTACAATTTCACAAAATCTGACCACTTCAAGGGAAAGTTTCCATTGTTGAATTCATTGTAATGGATGCATAAATCAATTCACTTTTGTAACAGAATATTATTTTCCCAGAATTCCTAGCATTTGTTGAGTGGTTGGTCCAGTCTCAGACAAAATTGGAACCATGCTATCACTGTTATCTACAGCTCTGTCCAAAGAGGAAAAGCTT